>NC_133622.1:6090266-6210266 GCF_048593235.1 Sminthopsis crassicaudata | reverse complement strand
CATTGCCAAAGACTGGCCACCACATAAGGAATCATGCTGTTTTCTTCTGTTCTCAGACTTGACCCTTTACTAAGGCATGGAGAGACTGCCATCTACATTAGGAAAGGGAGCATCTACACCCACAAAATCATAGAGCCTTGATTTTGTTTTTTTTTTTCAAGGAATAAAAGCAATGACCCCAAATGCCACCGTGGCCTTTTTATAGAAGGCAAAGTTACCACTGCAATACTAGCTTAGATCAGATTCTCCCATTTCTCCTTCAGAACTCACAGAGCTTTATAAATACTCTCTTTGTTCTTCTTCTTTGAACCTCCAAATAAATCACATTATGTGCCCTCTGAGACCCCAGAGTGAGAGGCCCTCCCCTGCTAACCACCTCCTGCCCCTCAAACCAAATCAAGGAAAGATTGCCCAGGGTGGCCCCTGCCAGCATCTGGAGGTGGTATGACACTTCAGGCTCGCGTCTGACCCACCTTCTTTTGTGGTTGGCTGCCTGGCTGGAGGGTGGGCTAATGAGACCAAGGTCACAGGGAGCCTGCACCCTGCATCAGCTAGTTAACTTTGTTCTGTTCCACTCCACAAACTGAGTCATTCATCCTAAAGACCATCTTGCAGCCACAGATTGTTGCTAACAGTAACCTCATGCTTTTATGTAGTTTTGTTGTCGTTCAATCACTTTCAACAGTATCCTGCTCTCCATGACCACATTTGGGGTTTTCTTGACAAAAAGACTGAAGTCATTTGCATTTCCTTCTCATGTTAAGATGAGGAAACTGAGGTACACAGGGTGAAGTGACTTGCTCAGAAACATACACTTAGAAAGTGTCTGAAGCCAGATTTGGACTCAAATGATCCTTGAAACAAATCCAGAGGAAGGAAGGCAAGGATTATTATTCCCATTTTATAGTTATAAAAATTGAGGCTCAGAGAGGTTAAGTGCTTTGCCCAAAGACACTCAGCTAGCAGATAGTGGAACCAGGTTAGTGTTCTTATGTGACCCTATGTTACCTCTTTCAGTCTAGAAGATAGAATAGAACAGCAAAAACCCATCTGGGCTATTAGAGAGGGAGGGGGAAAGCCCAGAGGAGCCTCCTGTTTGTAGGTGAGGAGTTTGTCGCCGTGTTTATCTTTGGGGGTGATCATCTCTCAGGTTTCATTAAATCCCAGAACTGATGGGGACCTCCATTCATAGAACATTACTGCTGGAGGGGACCTGAGAATCTAGAACACAGTCTGGAACAAGGATTCTTTTTGTGTGCGACTCACTCTGCAGGCTCTGTTAAAGCCTGGGCACTCCTCAGAATGAAGCTTTAGAATGCACAAAACAAAACACATAATATTACAAAGGAAATCAACTGTATAAAAATATGGTATCAAAATATGTTTAAAACTGAGTTCATGGAAACCAGTATTAGAACGTAGCAGGGAAGGGGGATATAGCTAGAAAGGAGCTGAAAACCTAAAATGTCAGAGCAGGGAAAGAATGTGGGCACCTAAAGGAACTTTAGAACATTGAATGTCAGAACTGGAAGGAACCCTAACACACAGAATATTGAACCTGGGAAGAACCTTAAAGCCAGTCAAACACCTCAAACACTGTTATTCACAGACGAGTAAAGTGATTTCTAAGGAAGTTTCCCAAAGTCACAGAGCACATTCATGACTAAATTGGGACTGGTATCCAGATCTCTAGACTCTGTTGAATGTTCCAGCCACTGTGCTGAATCATTTCAAAAGCCCCTCAGGGAGGGGTGGAGACAAAATAAAATGCGTGCAAGACTTGCTTGGGGTTTTCATGCCCCACAGAGATGTAGAGCTATGTGGTTTGGAAACATAAAACAGAGCCATGTGGAAGTTGGTTTGGTCATAAAATTATCATATTTGCTGTATTTGGAAATATAAAAGGCTAGGGAAGACAGGAAAGCCAAGCTGGTTTGGAGTTTTTCCTCCAATTTTAAAAGAAAAAGTTCTTGTGCAAACAAAATGGGTTCTCTCCTCCTCCCTGTTACCATCTTATATTAGTCTGGTTTGGTTTTTTTCCCTTCCAAACTGTACATTTCTCTCTAACCGCTCTCTACTATTAATTTCATGCCGCGCTTTCTGCTTTGGGTTTGTATTTTCCTCACAAAGCCCTGTGAGCTATTTATTACCCAGTTCCATTTAGTGTTTAGCACCGCCTCTGTTGAATACCAAGCACTGTGGTGGACACTTAGGGAGACAGAAAGCAAAGAGCAAACTACACGTCCTTGCAAAGCTGGATTTGGGAATTAACCTTATCCCTTGATACGCCCTTTCCAATAAAAAATGCAAAACTCTGCCCAGCTTTCAAAGGGCCCCCAAATGCTGTACCTCCACAGCTGATTTCTTTTCATGTCACAGATTTCCTAATGTCCGGCACGCTTCCCGTGACATTATGTTTCCTTTCTTGCCAGAATTATTTTTAAGCTCTTACATAATTGAGCACAAAACATTTCAGGAACCTCTGGTGTGAATATCATTAAGTAGAATGTCACAAAAATGGATGACCTCCAAGTCCGGCCTTCCTACAGTGCCTACAGTAAAGTAAGCAGGAGAAATCTGGTGGTGGTGGTGAGAAACTCCTCAAGGGTTTTTATGAATATCTGCAGGACAATTTGTTAGAGCAGTGGGCCGGCAAAACCCTCCGCCTCTGGTCCCTGCCTTATCCAGGGGAAAATACAAGCAAAGGAAATAAGGAGCAGAATCCTAGGCCATAGAAAGTCAGCATCAGAAAGGACCTTAGAACATGGAACGTCACATCTGGAAGGAACTTTAAAACCTAGAACCCAGAATGTCAGAGCTAGAAGGAAATGATCCTACAGTCCAAACCTCTCATTTTTTGTGCACAGAGGAACAGAGGTGCATGGGGCTCAGTAAGTTGTCAAATTCACTCATCAAGTTCAAGGCAGAATCAAAACAAGAAACAAGGTTCCCCAGCTCCAAACTTCAGCATTTTTCACACTTCCCCATTCAGCTGCAAATTTAAGGAAAATTAAAATAAAGGAAACTTTTCTGGAGCTTTTAATACAAAAGTTTCCATTTTCAAAACCTTCTCTGCAAATGAAGATCGGTGACACTAAAAGCCAGTCGTTTTCCTCCTTCCTTTTCCTATTTATTACTCCAGAAGCCTAGGTAAGCAGTGATCTCTTTCCTGACTCTCTTGATCAGCAGCCTTCTCAGCCTGGAGATGCCTCCCCTTTCTCAGTCCCCTCGGATCTGAGGGGCTCCTTCCCAGAGAGGACCATTCATTAAATTGCTTGAGGGGCTTCTTCCCCTAGAGGTCGGTTTTATTAAATCCCCAGGAGATCCAGGATTCTCCCGCTGCATTATTGCTCTGCAGACTTTGCCATCTTGCCCCTGCCCAATCTTACTTCCCCTTCTCTTTCGTGTAATGCATTGGAATATAATCTCCTTGAGGAGAGGGACTCTTCCTTGGCTTGTATTGCACACACCCTCCTCAGTGCTCCAGCCAGCTCTCTCCACAGCATTTCAGCCTGCCGTCCCTTCGCTAATCCTTTCCATTGCCCATCTGACCCTGAGCCATTCTCCCTTTCCAAACTGCCTGAAGGAGCCCGGAGCTACAGAGGCAGAATCTCTCTCAGATTCAGGAGCTTAGCTGTCTCCAGAACAGGAGACTGAGGGAAAAAAGGGAAAGAGAGAAACTGAAAGGTGAGGGAGAGGAAGGAAAAGCGTGGAGGCAGAGAGAGGAGGGAGGGGAGACCAAGTTGCTCCTTGGCTGTCCCCTTCACTTCATAGATAAACAAGCTCGAGACTCAGGGTAACGTAGCCAGCACTATTAAGAATACTAAAAATTTCATATTAAGTGAATATTAAAGTGTAAAGAATAAAGGGCAATTCTTTTGGAGAGGATGGCACGCTACAGTTCCACATTCTCTGGGCTGACCAGATTGCTCACCCTCACCAGCCCGGAGGCTGTGAAGGAAAATGAAGCAGGGCTCACTCTCAAGGAGCTCCCGGTCACTGCCACAAATACTTGAAGATGCAGCATTTTTACTGGACGATTCTAGACTTAGAAAGTTGCCTGGGACATGGCCTTCCTTGTCCAGATTCACATAGCTAGTATATGTCAAAGACATTACTTGAACAGGAGAGCAGGGAAAGGGCCACCAAGGAGTTGGGGGTCTTTATCATTTCCTGACTTCACTTTGGCTCACTGAGCTTCTTTGTAAGAGAGTCTGACCTTTTTAGTTCAGCAAACATCTTATCTTAAGAAATACCAAAGCAGAAGGAAAAGAATACTGGGAGCCAAGAAGTAGCCAAGGCCAGAGGGACACTGGAAAGAGGCCATGGCTGATCTTGTCAGGGCTATTAGAGAAGAGGTTCCCACTCAAATATAATTCAGATTAAATGGCCCCTGTGATCTTTCTCCAACTGGGAGATTCTATGAACCAAAAGCCAATGGGATCCAGTGACTTAGACGAGCCCAGCAAGTCAGTGGACCCTTTTTTTCTGTAGCTGTAGCTTTTTCTTCTATAATTAATAGATGTGCCTCTTATGCTGTTTACTCCCAGGGGACTAGAATGCTGATGACAGCTGAAATTCATAGGCTCTCTTCTGATTTACAAAGAACTTTTCTTGGGCAATCCAGAAAGTAGGTAGCATAAGCAATTTTTATTTTTGTTGTTGTTATTTTTATTTTCCCGTTTAAGAAAACTGAAGTTGAGAGAGGCTAAAAGAACCCTGGAGCCAAAGAAACAGCAGGATGGCGTCAGAAATCTATCAGTGGAAGAGGAGGGATGGGGGAGCAGATTTAATTAGATCAAACCTTTGCCAGCAAGCGGATTTCTGTTTCACATCCTCTCACAGGGGACCGCGGAGGGCATCTCCTATTTGCATCAAGACCTGACAGGAACCTGCTAATTGCCAATCAAGACCGCTGAGCAAGCAAGCATTTCTATCACGAAAAGAGATGGGAAAACTCAACAATCACAGCTGATCATAAGAGCTACCAACAGGAACAACAGAAAACTGTCTCATTTCCCACAATCGGGCAGGAGTGGGCAGGACGGAGCAGAAGGAACGCTGTCCAAGATTGCTGTATAAATATATATACAGATATTTAATACAAGTTTTAACATATTTAACATGTATTAGTCTACCTGCCATCTAGAAGGAGGGGAAAAGTTAGAACAGATGGTTTTGCAAGGGTTATCGTTGAAAAATTACCCATGCATAGGTTTTGTCAATAAAAACTATAAAAATAGTAATAATAAAAAGAAGGAATTGTGTCCAAGCATTTCTGCCATGGGCACGTGTTGGCCCAGGAATCTGCTTCAAGGCCTTTTATAAGCATGACCTTCCTTTGTACTTGGCCATGGAAGTACAATGTCACTGTGTTGTAGCTGGTGGGGGCCAAGAAGAACCGAGAGGGAGCTCGTTGGTGATAATTATCATTCCCAGCGAACTTGTGCAGCAATGAAAATACGGAGAGCTGAAGGAGACATCAAGATGCAGGAAAGAGCCCACCAGATGTGACCCAGCAGACCAGGGTGTTGCTAGGATCAAAGCGGGGCCCATTGATCAGGGACTGGCTGAACAAGTTGAGACATATGAATGCAATGGAATATTATTGTGCTATATCAGAGACTGAGGGAAACTTGAGAAGGTTTATATGGATTGATGCAAAGTAGAACCAGAGCAATTTATATAATGATCTCCAGAATGCCATGGAAACAATACTGAAAAACTTCAGAATATCGATCAATGTAGTCGGTTCTCAAGGCTCACAGCAAAGCTGCTAGTCAGAGAGGTGAGAGCCACTGGTGTTTGTCCTTCTTTCTCAGAGAGGACCTTGACACCATGATGTGCAAGTGAGTTAGATTTAAGGGAGGGAGGGCTGTGCAAGGTCACCGGCCATCTGGGTCCAGGGGCAAGATGGAGCTCAGGATGATTGGACGTGGCCCCGGATGCAATGGGAGACCTGGGCCTTTTTACAGAAACATCCTTAATAGGTCCCAGGTTGAGGCAACTCTCCATCAGTCATTTAGAGCTGGGGCAAAAAATGGCCTCTTTTACTTAGCCCAAAAAATCCAGACTAGAAGGGAAGGCCTGAGTGTCTGTCCAAAGCAGATGCCACCGTTATTCCCATTCACTCCGAGTCAAGCAGGGTCCAGAGAATCACTGACTGGGCTTCTCCCGCCACCTGTGGCAGGCCATCGATGAGAGCCCGAGTGGTTAAGGGCGCAGAAGGACTATAGTATGAAGAGAGCCTAACTTTCACACGTAAGCACCGTGCTCCCAAGCGGACAGTCAGCAAGTCCTTTCTTCTCTGGGGGTAGAAATGTCCCAGAAAGCCTCCCAGGAGAAGGGCGCACTGGCTGGTGGCGCACTGGAGAGAGAAGCGAGATCGCTCACAGCCAGCCAGCGCGGTGGATGTAGAGAAGCCCGAGGATGCAAAGCTCTCCAGCCTGACGGTCCCCCCTTCCTTCCAGCCCAGTCAGCCAGGCCCAAAGCCTCAGGGGCACTTTTCTCTTCTCTCTGCATCCAAGTCCTATCTGTTCCAGGTTCACACTCCTTGTATCCATCCCTTTCTCTCCACTCACCCTGCTACATCCTGGCTCATTCAGCCCCCTCCTCTCCGATATATTTTTTTAATTAATTATAGTTTTATTTACCAGATCTATGCACGGATAATTTTACAACATTGACAATTGTCAAACCTTTTGTCCCCATTTTCCCCTCCTCCTCCCCCCCCAAGGTGGCAGGTTGACCAATACCCCCAGAGAAGAAAGGACTTGCTGACTGTCCGCTTAGGAGCACGGTGCTTACGTGTGAAAGTTAGGCTCTCTTCATACTATAGTCCTTCTGCGCCCTTAACCACTCGGGCTCTCATCGATGGCCTGCCACAGGTCGCGGGAGAAGCCCAGTCAGTGATTCTCTGGACCCTGCTTGACTCGGAGTGAATGGGAATAACGATGGCATCTGCTTTGGACAGACACTCAGGCCTTCCCTTCTAGTCTGGATTTTTTGGGGCTAAAGTATAAGTTAAATGCACTATATGTCTGCGTGTCCAAACAGTTGTTTTGCTGAACAAAAAGAATCGGACTTTGAAAGAGTGTACAATTAGCCTGGGAAGGAAATAAAAAATGCAGGCGCACAAAGTATCCTCTCTGATATCCTAACAGCCCTCGCCTGGTTTCCCTGCCTCCATTTCCCCTCCAATCCATCCTTCACAGCACGGACAAAATAATCTTCCTAACGCTTGGGGCTCACCATCCTGTGAAGCAGTTCAGAAACTTCCAGCAGGTTCTTTCTCCTGAGCCTCGGAGCATAAAGACCTCCCGGTCATTAGCTGGTAAGCAGGGCAGGGGGCAGGGCAGCATGGGGTCTGCCCCAGGCCACAAAATTTAGAGCCTCTAAGCGCTTTGAGTCTTCTCCTAGCTTGGAAACGACCGCGGGCCCCAATTACCAAGAATGAGGAACTAAAAGAGGGAGCTGACTGGAAATGGAGTCCTCCCCCCTTGTGAGCGGCATCCAATCCCGCTCTTCCCTGCTAGTGATTACCACCCCGCAGTGCACAAAAAAGAAATTCTAGTGACAGCTCAGAAAGCACCAACGCTCGCTTATGTCGTTTGTTACGGCTCTTTCCCAGCATCCCCTCTGTTCGTTTAATCTTTGGTTATTCTTTTGGTGTATCTTGTTTCGCAAGTCACCCAGGAAATTTAAACTGCCGAGAGCCGCCCTTGAACCTTGAGACGCAGCCCGCTAGCCCAGAAATCAGAGCCCCCCCCGAGGACGACAGGAGCGGTCCCTTGTCCCCTTGGGATCTCTGCCCCCCATCTGTGAAGCGAGGACCAGGCGAGCTTCTGTCCAGTTCTCCAGCCGCCCCCCCTCACCGGGAGCTTCCGCTTCTGGGGGAACTGCAGATAAAGTGGCAGGAAGAGGTGGAAGCAGGCTCCCCTATTATCACCCTCCCCCGAGCCCTGGGAATACAGGGGCCAGTCCTGGCCCCTCCACGACTCCAGAATTCTCGGAAGATGAAGAAAATCACTTAAAGGGGAAAAAGTCACTTAAATGGAGGCAGAAACCCAGGAGATAATTTGTAAGAGAAAATGGAAGTAGAAGGAGAGTCTCATTCCCCACGGCTCCTAAACTGTTCGTTAATTGAATCCAATGTTCCAGGACCTTAACTACAAATCAACTCCTTGGAAGAAACAGCCCAATTGTTCTCAGGTGAAATCAAAGCCCCGAGCCTTAATTCGGAGGTCTGACAAAGCCCTCCCGCCCTCCTCCCGACTAATATTTATATCCACAAAGGCACCCGCCTGGGCCGCAGAGCTTTTGTGCGCTCCTGCCTTTCAAGAGCCGCATCTGCTTCCGACTGGCAGCTCCAGGACCCCGCTCCCGTGCTCCCGCCCGCCGGCTCCCCGTCCCCCTTCATCAGGCAGCAAGTCCTGCTCAAAGAAATCGCAGGTAGGAAACAGGGACCGAAATAAAGTCATAACAATAACGGTCCGTCCCTGGGGGGCTTGACAGCACTTACTGTACAACAAGCCCGGAGGGTAGGAAGTCACTTAGCAATTATCGGCCTCAGTTTCCTCCTCTGTAAAATGTATTTGATTGCTTCTAATTTTAATGATCCTCCATCTTGAGCAAAGATCCGGAGCAGTCTTTCTTATTCTCAAGACTTTGCCGTCATCCCCCCATAGCTTTTCAGCTTCTTTTTATGTCTGTCTTCCTCCCCCCCCCCTAGAATATAACTCCTCGAGGGCAAAGACTGTGTTTCTCTTTGCTTGTATTTCTACAGTCCGCACCTAAAACAGCGTTTCTGGATCGGCTCGATCTTCCAGTTTTTAATCTTCTCATCACCGAGGTTTGGCTCACGGAGAGCTCTTCCCCATCCGGAGAGCGCTTTCTACCCCACCTTGCTGCAGGACCTGCGGTAAGGAAGGAGCGGAGAACTTCCGGCTGGACCACCCCTCTGTGCTCGGCTGTTACAGTGCTTTCATTTCACCCAGAGAGAGGGTAGGAAGGGGAATGATCTATGAGAAGGTGAGAGAGGTAGTTAAACTCCATTTGGCTCCCTCTTGCCTCAAGAATTTCCTTCCTCTAACTTCTGACGTGCTTCCCAACCAGATGCCAAACCATATTTGTATTATTGCCCGTCCCACGCTCTACAATCCATTCAAACTGATCCTCCCGGTATTCCTCACCTGACATCCTATCTCCCAACTCCCCATCATGGCACTGGTAGGTGCTTAACGGCCATTAGCTGACTGATGGAAGCTCTGATCCCCGAGATCTTGTTTGCTATTTCAGTAAAGGCTGCCCCCGAGGGGGATGGGGAAGAGTGTCCACAGCTGAGCCCCAAATCACTTTCTGAATGACCTTTTGTGGAAAGAGTGATTCAAGGTTTAAAGAATATTTTGTATGGAAGAAACTTGAGAATTACTCAAAGTGACTTTGCAAGGAAGACTTTCTCCCACTCTCACCCACCCTGGTGACCAGGGCAGACCCTCGTGCCCAAAGATGCTATCCACCTGAAGGTCATTGATTCCTCTTCTGTTCCCTTAAGTGGCAAGAAACCAAGTCAACAGCTTCAGCCTTGGTCTCTTGAACCCACAAAATCTCATCGTGACTTTGGAAGGGGGAGAATGGGCTAAAGTCCCTGGGGAAACACTCCTCTGATTCAGAGGAATATACCATCACATAGCTATCAATCAAAAGCAAACATTGCTACGTTTTTAAAATAGACTTTTGCAAAAGTTAACGCAGACAAAACTTGAGAGAGAGCACTGAGGGTGATGGCCATCCCCTTTATCCCTTTTTTTTTCTGAGAAATTGTTTAATGTTGTCCTGCATGCCCATGGCTGTACCAAGTTATCTCTGGGAGTGTTTTCTTGCCATAACTTCAAAACTGTCTCAAGAGCCACTAGCTTCCATTCAAGAATCTGGTCCCTTTTACAATGAAAAGGTTGGGGAAGCTCATGGCACAGTGAATAGATCACCAGCCCTGAATTCAGGAGGACCCGAGTTCAAATCTGGTCTCAGACACTTGACACTTCCTAGCTATGTGACCCTGGGCAAGTCACTGAACCCCAGCCTCAGGGGGAAAAAAAATCTGGCCTAAACACTCAACACTGCCTAGCTGTGTGCCCTGGACAAGTCATTTAACCCACCTGCCTCAGCAAAAAATAAAATAAAATTTTAAAAATTAAATGAAGGATTGGCTCTCTAAGATGTCCCTCCCAAATTTCCCGTTCTGAGTTTCTGGCTAAACATCCATATGTAGATAAGTACGTAAAAAGAATAAAAATGTGGGAAGCAAATGGGATATTCTTCAGAAAACAATGAACTTTTGGGAAAGCATCACAGAAGAGCCTTTGCGTGACCCACAAGACAGACTGTACAAGTCCCAGAGCATTAAGGGTAAACAAGTGGAGAGGTTAGGACACTGGCGTTTGGAAGAGCTTGTCCTGACTCCCATCACCGGCTGCATTAGCTTGGCCAAATAACTTCACCGATGGAAGCCTCATAAAATAGAGTTAATAATATGTGTCCTGCCCATCTCCACTGACAAAAATACTTTATAAACCTCAAGACTCTATAACATGTGAGCTATTGCTATTATTTGTCACCTGTTGGGGAAAAAAAAAAAAGAAGAAGAAAATTGAGAAAGAAAAATCAGAGCAAGTTCAAGAGGAAATACAAACTTGGATGTTTTTTCTTTGAAATTTTTCTCCTGTAGAAAATCCCTGTAGTACATGACAGCTGCACTCGCCTGCTGGCAGTTAAACACATGAAAGTTAAAAATAATAAGCATTTACTCCCAGGCTCCAAGGATGATCGATGGAGTGCCGTCCCCCAGCACCTCCACCTCGTTCCGGGGAAGAAGTGGAGCGTTATCTCCCAGAGTTTGCACTGAAAAGCGAGCTGGGCAACAGGGAGAAGCCCCGGTGGCAAAGAGCTGGCACCTGGTGGCAAAGCCCAAGGCTCTGGAAAGGAAGATGGCTGTTGTTTCCAAGCACTTGGAAGAGTTTCTGGTGGAACTCGGGATATCCGCCTGATAATCAGAACAAGGAGAAAAGGAAGAAACAATTAAAGTTGTTTCCAAGGAGAAATGGCCGCCTTACAGGTTTTCAAATATCCTCCAAATGGTCATTTGTAGGGAGGCCATAAAAGAGATTCCTACTTAGGGATAGGCTGAGATTCTGCTAATATTTAGGACAGCTGCCCATAGTGGGATTTTGAGGTTCACAGAACACTTTCCTCACTGCATTGTAAGATATTTAGAGGTAAAGAGGGCTGCTGTTCTAAAACATTTTACAATTTAGGAAACTGAGGGTCATGGAGTTAAGTGCTTAAGAACAAGCCCTTTACCCTAGCACTGGACAGCACCCTCCACAATGCAGCATCAATAAAAATAATTTTATCTCACCCTAGTCCCCACTATTCCTCTTCTCCCTCTCTTCCAAATAATCAAGATTCCTCCCTGTCCCTGAGTATTCATCATGCCCGTACCCAATAACACTTATCCCTTCCACATTGCAGGGATTACAGGACATGGCCCCCACAAGCTGGAAAACACAAAGTTTTGTCCCTCCCTTCTTACCAAAGAAGTCTGAATTATTATGGTATCAAATGATGAAATATGTTGATATTATACAATACCATACATACATTTTTTCTGTATCTCCCGCTGGCCTTTGCACGTCTGTGGCAAAACTCCCCCAAATTTCTCGTTTAATTTCTTACACCAATCCATGATATATCAAATGGGCAATGGGCAAAGTCACAACGTGGAAAGGTTAAGTGTACAAACCTTCCCCCTCTGCTTTACTTGTTTTCAAACAAGCCCCTGTGGTCTCAGGAAGCTGAAGTCTTACTGCACCTTTCCATCTCAATCTCTGACAATCATCCCTCTTCTCAATGCAAATACACCTTTGACCTGCATCACTCACCCAGCCTAGGTAGACTATCTAGTGTTATTTAATTCTTTCATGTTCATTTGGTTACTTTCCCAGTGACACTTAAAGGTACCTCTGATGAGGAACTGTGTCTTATAATTCAGGAAAAAAATGATTACACTTGGCATCCGAAGGCCAGGATTTCAGATCTGATCAAAAAGGCATTAAACCTAAAGGGGCCAGAGAAGGAGACTGCCAATATTCTGCCTAGTCTGATCCCATAGAGAGTAACAGGTACAAGACCAGAAGAGGAATCAGAAAGAAATATTCCAGTAATTCACAAGAGATCATTTCTACACCTACCTCTACAGAGAAAAAACTGTAACCTGAAGTTGATTTTTTATCCAACTTTAAAATTTGCATCCACCCCCATCACATTTCAGCAAATTAGATTGAGCCCACTCTTTTAACCTTTGGGTATTAGTAATACCCAAAGCTGTTTCTCCCAACACTGAGCCATCTGTGAGTTGGACAATCTTGCCTACCTACAATGGACTCATAGTGATCGAGACCCTTCCTCCCAGATAAGGAGTGAAGGAACCCCAACTGGATATATAATTCTACATGTGTAAATATGACCAATAAGACAGCTCAAAATAGCAGGATCAGGAAAGGTAGCCAAAAAGAAGCCCACAAACTTCCCTGCCCAGAACTTCCTTCCCTCAAGTTTTCTTTTACAAGGCATCCTGCTGCTGGGGAAATAGGACTGGTGTGAGAGCCAGGGAGCTTTCAGGGAGAGCCCAGAAGCATCTTGTTGTGATGCTAGACGGAGAGCTGTGCTGACCAAGGATGCTGCTGTAGAAGAGTACAATATCTTTGAAATATTCAAGAATCTGTGATTCCATTGGTACAGGTTCCCTCTTCATTAAGAGCCTTGTGCCTCTCCCCCTAGAAAACCCATCAATCTTGGGCCATTCTGGAGATGAATATCCCCAAATCTGTTAGGTCAATCCTTGAATAATAAATATATACTTAATTATCCATTTCCAGGTCCTTCCTAACCTCCTGCTGCTAGTGCCGTCCCCTAGGAAAAACATGGCATGTAATGTAGATGCTTGTTTTGTAGTTACTGATCTGTGTAGATTTTATTCTGCTTACTAAAGTGGAAGCTTCTTAAGGCCGAAACTGGTTCCTTTTTGTCTTGTGTCCTGAGAGCCTAGAACAGTGGAAGCAACTAGTTGGCTGCTGTTGTGGATGGTGGAGGTGGGGTTCATCCTTCATTTTCAAAGAAGATGGAGGACATCTTGGATGATGTCTTGACTTGGATTTCTGTGAATCCAAGTTGCCCTGAGTTGTCTTTGTCAAGCTGAATGCCCATTGCCTACAGCCATCTTTCCCTTCCTCCAATCTGGTTCTGAAATGTTCTCCTAAATATTTTTGATTTCTACCTGGATACTCTCAGTCTTAGCTTTCAGCCTGTCTTCAGGGTTGGCCCCCATTCCCAGGTCCGACTGCTTCACAGAAGCCCATTCTAAGAGACCAGCTCAGGAGAGGGATGCTTCTTATCCATTCAGATTTTTTTAAATTAATTTAATTTAGTGATATTCATGCCAATAACATGCTGACAATTGTGACTCATATATCAAATTCACCCATAATTTGCATGTTTTGAAGGAGGTTTAAAAAATACCATCACGACCAGCAATCCAGAAAGAAAAACAGAATTGTTAATAAAACAAATCATGAAAGAAGCTACCAGTTCTTTGAGATTGGATTTTTTTCTAAGGACTAGAGGCCATAATGTTTGAACTTCTCCATTGTTGAGTTGGCAGAAAATTTATCAGTCACGCCTCCAGAGACTCCTCTCTCTACAAATGCAGAGATGTAAAGGATGAAAACCTGATTCTTATTAGCAGATCTAGAGGACTCAAAAGAAATATGGTGAGACCCAGGGAGGATTGCTTGTTCAAGTATGGGAAAACACACTTCTAAGGGGGGGCCATGAGTACTGTGTTTTTCTTTCAGCAATAACAGAAGAGGGGGACAGAAAGAGAGTGAAAGATGGAGGGAGACAGAGACACAGAGAGAGAGAGAGAGTGAACTCATCTCACATCAGAATCAGTTTTCTGCAATGAGAAGATGTGTTCTTTACAACAAAATGGAAGACTTTGAAACCAGGTCTCCCCTTTCAAACCCCTTTCATGTTAAGAGGTCAGATTTAAATGGTTCCAAGTGAATCGTCCCCCTTATTCAGCTCCCTTTGCTCAGACAATGTCCTCTTCTCTCTCGTCTGAGCCAAGTGCATCTTTCTTTCAGGGCTAATAAGT
Source organism: Sminthopsis crassicaudata (assembly GCF_048593235.1). Taxonomy (NCBI): domain Eukaryota; kingdom Metazoa; phylum Chordata; class Mammalia; order Dasyuromorphia; family Dasyuridae; genus Sminthopsis; species Sminthopsis crassicaudata. The sequence continues at coordinate 6,196,054 of NC_133622.1, read as the reverse complement.
GTAAAGGGCAGTTTCAGTACCTTTTGAGGGAAAATGAGTCTAGCCTAAGTAGGAGGGAGCCTTAGGATCTTGCTCCTCCCTTTTCAGTTCCACAACTAGAGTCATTCTGAACTCGTCCTTTTCATCCATCCCTCATTCCCAGTCACAGATCAGCACTCCAGTGCTGAAAGGAGCCTCGGAGGCGAGTCCAGCCGGTCCTACCTCCACATCTCCTCTGGTCTGTCCCTTCTCCCACATTCACCTAGTCACAAACTTAGCTGTGCATCATCATCTCTCATCTGGACGACTGCAATCTCCTTCTAACTGGTTTCCCTGCTCCTGACCTTGCCCTTCTTCAAGGGCTCCACACAAAGCTGTCTCTTGGCTACTCCTGATTCCAGCCCCTGAATTCTACCCGCTGCCCACCCAGCTGCCCCCTATGAAACATTCCTGGGAAGGAAGAAATGATACTTATTATAAATATGGAAAAATAACTGATGCAGAGTTAAATAATCAGAGCCAAGACAATAATACATAATGATCACAAAGATTCTCATAGTGATATGTAATTATATATAAGTGAAAGCGCAAGAACCACAAAACAAGCAAAAAGATAGGTTGCAGAATCACAAAGAACAAGCTTGACCCTTAAAAGAGATGAGACACTTCTCCCTTCTACTCTGAAGAACTAGAAGGCTCACAGATGGGGACATTGCAAACGGTTTCAGTTTTTGTTTTTGTTTTTGTTTTTTTTTTTAATGTAATAAATGATTATGCTATTTTTTCTTTTTCCTCTTTTTTTCTCCTAAAAATATTTTTTTCATACTGAATGGCTCTTTAGGAGTGAGAGGAGAAAGCCTACTGAAATTTAGATAATATAAAAACAAAAAAAAATATATAAATTTATTAGTTTATATGTTGGTCAAATTGAACTGAAAGTACTTGATTACTTTGTCTTTATCTGGAGCACTCCAGCTTTTTTAAAGTGATTTGTCATATAGTACTGTATTTACTCCCAACAGAATCTTTGTCAAATAGTTAAAACAGGGACCTGCATCCCTAGTCTCACAGATAAGATCACTGAGGTCCTGAGAGATGAAATGATGTGCCAGGATCCCATAAGCAAAGTGTTCATATCCTCTCTCCTCAAACTGAAGTTGAATGAATCTGGAAACAATAGCCCATGGTCTCCAGATACACAAATCTTGATTTCAGCACTATCTACGAGACCTTCCTTATCTGTAAAATGAAGAAGTCAGACAAGGTGCCCTCTGAAGTCCCTTCTAGGTCTAGATGTAGAAACAATGTAGTATCTGAGACGTGAGTTAGGAAGAAGTGAGTTCAAAACTCTTTGAGTCTGTTGCTCATCTGCAAAATGGGGATAATAATAATACCTACCTCACAAGGTTATTATGTACAGGGCTTTACAAACCTTAAAGCACAATAGAAGTAAGTGTTAGCTATTATTATTATCATTATTATTATTATTATCATTATCATTATTATCATTATTATTAAATTGAGGCTCCTATGCCTGTCTCCTAACCAAGCCTTTAGCATTCCTGTATTATCACAAACAACAATATTCGAAGGAAACAAAAGCACCAGCAATTTCAAGTGCTCATAAAAGAATGTTTTCTTCCATTCGCCCACGCTGCTTTCCAAACACTGGAAAATTGATACGAAATTAAAATAGACAACTTCTGTTTTCTTTTCAGAGAGATTTATGACCATTGTCTGTGGAGTCTCAGGCAATGGAGGGAACAGTAACATAAAATAAAACGAAGAGAATATTTTAGTGAAAGCAACGTTGACAGTGATTTGACAACTAAAGTAAAAACATTCAAAAGAACTCGAAAGGGAGACAAAGGCAAATTAGTATTTAAAGTGATTGTGGGTTGAAAAGTGGAGTATTAAAATATATTCAGCAAACCCTGTGATTGTCTCCAGCATCTAAATCTATCCCCTAACAGCTTAGCAAAGGAAGTTAGCAAGCTGTGGATCAGAATTTTTTTGTGGGTCATAGATTCCTTTGGCAGGTTAGTGAAGGCTTCTATTGATCTCTTTTCAGAATCAGGTTTTATGATGTAAAATAAAATATAGAAAACTGCAAAGGAAATTAATTTTATTGAAATAGAATTGAATTTTTTAAACACAGGTTCACAAACCCTTAGTTAAAATCCCCAGTCATGAAAACAGCTCTGGTTTTACAGCCAAAAATCTGGGTTTAACAGAAGGACTGAAATTTAAGAATAAACCCTCAAAGCACCCAGCTGTGTCCATCGACATAGGTCATCTGCATGTATTTTAGAGAAGAGGATAAAAATTTTTATTTCGAAATAAAATTATAAGACCTGCTTATAATTGTGCTTTAAATGGATTTGCTCAGATAGAAGATATTGTTAATTATAGGAAAGTTATTTTTTAACTCTAAGTTATTTAAAATTGTTGCATCAGTTATGCCAGATACATCTGGTCCTTCTGATGCTTTAAAAATCCCTGCTCCGGCACTAGTTGTGTCATCAAATACGAGTCACTCTATCTCTCTGAGCTCCAGATGAAAGAATTGGGAATATTTATCTCGAAGAAGAAAAGACTTGTGGCAAAAAATAGGCAGTTGTTTTCCAATATTTGAAGGCCTGCTATGAGGAAAATTTATTAGGTAAGAGCCATTCCCCAATTGATAAATAAACGAAGGATGTGAAAAGATAGTTTCCAAAGAAAGACATCTAAACGATGACATTCTAAATCAATAATAATTCGAAAAATTCAAGCAACTCTTGGGTTCCACCTCACATTCATCAGATTGACAAAATAAATAAATAAATAAAATAACCAAAAAAAGGAAAATTACAAATGTTGGAAGGGTTGTGGAGGAAAGGGAATACTGATGAACTGTTGATAAAGATATCATAGAGTCCAGACATTATGAAAGACAGTCTGGAATTATTTGGTCCAAAAGTCATTAAACTGTATATATCACTTGTCACATAACTATTAGGCTTATATTTAAAAGAGTTAAAAAAAAAAAGGGAAAAGGTCTCATAAGTATAAAACTATCTATTGTGGAAAAGAATTGAAAATAGAGGAGCAACGCCATCAATTGGAGAATAGCTGAGCAAATTATATTAAATGAGTACCATGGAATAGTATTAATTCAAAGAAATGCCAAAGAGGTGGGTTCAGAGAAACCAGGGAAGATTTTTTACAAACTGATGCAAAGGGAAGTGAGTAAAAAAAATTATAACAACAACATTGGAATGGCAAAACAATTTTGAAAGACCCATAAATTCTGATCAATTCAACGACCAATCATGATTCTAGATGACAGACGAACTAAACTATCCACCTCTTGACAGAAAAGTGACCAATTCAAGATGAAGAGTGAGATATTCATTTTTTTGGACATAGACAAGGTAGAAATAGGTTTTCCTTGACTATATATTTCTTTTTTTCCCTGAGGCAGTTGAGGTTAAGTGACTTGCCCAAGGTCATTCAGCTAGGAAGTATTGTGTCCAAGGCCAGATTTGAACTCAGGCCCTCCTGACTTGAGGGCTGGTGCTCTATCCACTGCACCAACTAGCTGTCCCTATATACCTGTTTTTCAAGATTTGGGTTTGAGTTTTTATTTTTTCTCCTTTGAAGTGGGTGGTATAGATGGAAGAGAGAGAAATAATAAAAATGAAAATAAAACAAAACTCAGGGGGAAAAGTCCTCAAAAAAGACTTTCAAAATAATTATTTATGTTAGAATTATATATGTTAGAATTATTTTGATTGATCCTAAAGGGCAAAAGTAGGGCCAATGGGTAGAAGTTACAAGAATGTAAACTTCAACTCAATATAAGGAAAAATTTTCTAACAATTATGGCTAGCTAAAAGGGGAACAAATAGATGCAAGAGGCCATGAGCTCTCCACCTAGAGGTCTTTTGACCAGAACATTGTACATGGAGTTCGAATATTGAATAATGAATTGTTTATTAATAATAAAGCTAGTTTCTTTTAGCTTTACAATTCCATGATTCTATGGGGAACTTATTCATAAAGTCAAAGAGACCTGTTTAATAACTAGCATCCATATAGCATTTTAATGTTGACAAGGAGCTTTACAGATGCAGATCTCACCGTACTCATCTTTCAAGAGTCAGATCAGATCCTTTCATATCATCTGCCTTCTTTGATAACTCCACGCCCCCCTGATCCCTCTTTTCTCTGAACTCCCACAGAACTTATGGTCCTCATTATTTATTTTAGCAAATCCCTTGATTGGTAATTTGAATATGCCTTCTTTTCTCAACTGAAAGCATTTTAAAGAAAGGAACTACATGTAACGTGAACCTTGTTTCCCTGCCTAAAGTCTAGCATCTATAGTAAATACTTGTTGAATTATGAAGCAATGAACCAATCAGTGAATTTAGGAAAGTGATGGATTAAAAACTTAGGAGTTGGTTCTGGTTAAATTTGCACCACGAGTGTTTACACCTAGGAAATCGGCAAGTGCTACTTAGGAAAATGATGGAGAAAATGTGCAAACTTAAAAATTAAAAGCAGGTCGCATACACTTTCCTCCCCAAAGAGCCTTTTGTTAAATATTTCCCAGTATAGCACTTCTCCAGAGTCACCAAGCCCAAAGCCCTCTCTGAAGCTCAAATAATTTCTACATGTCCCATGACTGCTCATCTAGATTATATGAAGATCTCCGGTTTCTACAAACAACTCCAATTGTTAGGAAATTGTTCCTTCCATTGTACCCAAATTTGACTCCCTATAATTTAAACCCATTGATTTTATTTTGTACTCCGGAGCCAACAAAAATAAGCCAAATTCCCCTTCCATGGGAAAGCTTTTCAAATAACTGATGAAAGAGAGCCATGTTCTCCCCATCCCCAAAGTCTCCTCTTCTCTAGGCTAAACATCCTAAGTTCCTTCAAGAGAACACAAGGTTCTGAGTTTCTTCCCTTTTGTGTTCCTAAAAGGTTCTCCACTATAAAGGCTAGTGGCCAATAAGTCTCTAATAAAATTGACTGCAAAGCACTTAGCAAATGTAGAGCACGCCACAAAGAGTGTGAACTAGTAAACAGAGCTTTTTATATCTTCCTGAATCACTCTTCTACCATGGGGCTAATCATAGAACTCACTCTGCTTCATTTCCTCTCCTAAAAGAGAATTAATTCATATTAATGCTGAAAGAAATCCTAGGAAATCAAAAGCCAAGTCACTTTCCTATTCTATTAAGGATGTGGTATCATTCCAGAAGTTGAGACAGACTTTTTGCTGGAGACATCATCTTTTTGCTTCACACAAGTTCATCCTCTTCATCCTTCCTTGAATATATTCAGGAGCTCAATTACCACGGATGCCGTGATCTTAGAATGCCTCCCAGTCCTTGCTCTTGCATCATCCTACAATGTAGTTATTGTAATAATTCAGAAATAGGATGTTCAAGCTAAAAAGAATACTACAACACAGAATATGGAATGCCAGAGCTGGAAGGGGACTTAAAACACCAAACATTCAAATGGCAGACCTTAAGAGATCATCCTGTCAAACATTTTACATTTGGGTAAACTGAGGTGCTGAACCTGAGTTAGGCTTTGTGCTCTTTCTTCACCACATCCTTGGGGGACCACCAGCTTGACCCTCAGGTCTTCATCCCAGCACCCTCTCCCAGGGCCCTGTGTAGGGGATAGGCCATCCCACTTCCATATGAGACTGGGGCTTGGGGTGGAGTGCCCTCTCTGCCTCCAATGTCATTGACCCAAATCTGCCCCAAGCCCAAGAATCGCTGGCTGAGTGCAGGGCTCAGATAAATTGGCCACCGGTGTATGCTTTGCCATGAGATGAAAGGGGATAGCCACCCTTAGACCCCCTGATCTCCAGCCCCCAAGTCACCCTGAACCCCACAGACCCAGCCCTCGTGTAAGCTGCAAGATTTTCTACCTTAATAAACACCCACCGTCAAGCCTTTAAAAAGCAACACTATCACCACTGAAAATGTGCTGAATTTAAAGCACTTTCTTTGAAAATCCTCGTGGATTTATCACAACTAGACCATTCATCTGTTTGAAATAGAATGGCATTTATTGCCGACTGCTGGCTTTATGAGGGGAAAAGAAACTGGGAAACTAATAGGCTTGGTTAATTTTTTCTTTCACGGCTCCAGCAGCTGTACTAAATGCTCAGCCTGGTTTCCTTTTGCTACTTGAAGAATTTTCTCTGCCCTTCAGAATCAGGAACAGGCAAGATCCAGCATGGCACTCCATGCTGATGGCCATTCAACTATTCACAGCAAATATAATAACACAACCCCCGGACCCTGACCTCGGGTCCGCCATTGTGCGTCCAATGACTTCTGACTCTGGAAATCATCCCATACTCTCTCTGGTTGATTACTGATGGCCATTTAGCTCGAGGGGGCTCCAAATGACCTGCTTCCTCTCATGCTTTAAACGTGTCATGGAATCATAGGCTCTAAAGCCCAAAGGATCATAGGAAATAGAGCATCAAACGGCAGGCCTAGGAAGGACCTCAGAACAAAGAACAGAGGACAACACTGGAAGCACAGACTGTCAGAACAGGCCAGGATCAGAAAACAAAGAACACGGACTAATGATCACAATAGCCAGCTTTTATAGAGCACTTGGGTGTACCAGGCACTGGGCTAAGTGCTTTTCAAATTTATTTTTGAGCATTTAATTTGATCCTCACAGCAGCCCTAGAATGTAGGGACTATCATCATCCCTTTTTTACAGTTGAGGAAACTGAGGAAAAGAGGGTAAGGGACACCCCAAATCATACATCCAAGGAGTGAGGGAGGCCAGATTTGAGTTCAGACTTCCTGACTGCTCCTCCTAGCTCTGAATTCTTAGAACAGGGAACTGACCAGCAGAAAAAGAGACCTCACAGAAGATTTAAGTATGAGACTTGCTGAAGTTCATAGAGCTAAAATGGGGAGACACAGCGTGGCCCCGTGGGAAAAGTACTGGACTGGGAGTCAGAAGACTGAGCTCTGCATTTACTCTCTGCAGCCTGAACCTCAATGAGCCTCAGGTTCCTCATCTATAAAATGAGGGGGATTAGACTAGAAGAAACCGAGATCTCTTCTGGTTTTAAATCTGTGTGATATTTAGAAATGTTTATAATATTTATAAAGGACATTTCTATAAAGGTTTAAGATTTACATTTAATCTCCATAGCCATCCTAAAAAATAGGGATCACCGAGGTCATCATTCCATTTTACGCAAGAGGGGAGGTGGGGAACAAGGTTCACACAAGCCACGTGACTTGCCCATGTTCACATATTCCAGTGAATTAGCCCAGAGAGCTCCCAAAATAGTCCTTCCTCCCCCAGCCCCCGCGGAACACTCCCAAATTGTTCTTTAACTGGTGCATGACTGGCTGGTTCCGACCCAGCTCCGGGGGATGATATTAGCTCCGTTTGTCACGCTGCATGAGGATGATGATCAGCAGTTGGCCTGAGGCAAGAGCAAAGCAGTCAGTCTTCGGGAGAACTTTTCGAGGGGTTGCCAAGAATTTTCTGCATGAGGAAGCCTATTAACCTGCATCATGTGAGAGAATATTTACCGAAAGTCAGAAATGCTGACCTGGGCTAAGGAAAATGGCCAGTGTGAGTGGGTCCCTGCTTGATTAACTCACTGATATTCCATTGAGGGGTTTTGTAGATAAGGGTTACTAACTAACTACCTGAATGTGTTTTCAAATGGGAACCGGGAGCTCCAGCCGGAGACCTGACGCAGTGTTTCCAAAGGGCGGAGGAAACTTCTTTAAGTACCTCAAAGGTTAGATGTAAAACTAGATCCCCAGAGAAAAACTCCATGTTGAATTTCTTGGGTCTTAAGTCCTCCTTTCTCTGACTTCGGGAATAATGAAACTATCCAGTGTGCTGGAGAATCAACCCATGTTGATGGGAAGAGGGAAGGGAATGAGCATTAATTAAGCACCTACTGTGTGCCAGGCACTGAGCTAAGGGTTTTGCAGGTATCCCATGTGAACATTGATAAACCTAGTGCTCAAAGCAAGAGCTCAGATATATCCTCAGTAAATCCTTTTATAAAATAAAGGGGTCAAATTAAATGGTCTCTGAGGCTCCTTCCAGTTCTAGTTGTACAATCCATGCTCTTGTTGGCATGATTACTGCCTTCATCAGCGCAGACCACAGACCTTCTGACATAGGTGATCTTAATCCAAAGTGCACAGATCCCAAGGGACACGTGGATGACCTTCAATGGGTCCGTGAACTTGAATGGGATTTATTTTCACTCACTGCAGTTTGTTAGAATCTTTCGATTTTATGAAAACAACCTTCTGAGAAACAGTTTCTAGACTTCTCCAGGCTGCTAAAAGCTGCAAAAACTTCCTCTCGATTTTCTTATCCCACGTCATAGTTGTCCAAGTTACAGACAATTCATTCAACATTCTGGATGTGACTCTTTTCCTTTAGAAGTCTCTTTTAGTGTCTTAGGAGTATCAGGAAACAAAGCATCTTCTTTTCAGTCCGATGGCTATCCCTCAATCTAGCTGTATGATGAACCCCTTCTTTTTTCAGTCACATATAAGATCTTAAGGTTGTATTCCACCTTTTAGAGTAGAGGGGATAACCTTTTTGCGTCGTGAGTCCCTTTGGGAAATGATTTTGAATGGATAAAATAAAATGCAAAAAGATTTCAAGAGAAACCAATCTATTGAAGCAGTTAACAAATTATTTATGTTTGCAGACCCCCAAGTTAAAAATCCCTGAGTAGATTTTGTTTAACGTGTCATTTGCCCTTTTAAAAATGAGAAAACCAAGCCCTAGAAACTAGATTCCCTTTGTCAGGGAAGTTTAGAGAGAATAACTACTGAGGTTTGGATTGGAAAGTCCCCTACAGTTCTGAGGTTCTGGAGGTAAATGGCGAGACTAGATCTGGAGTAAGAGCCTTTGTCCGAATCCCGTGCGTGATCCTTACTAAAGGTGAGAAAGCGCTGGAGACCTCCTCGCCCCGAGTTGTGGGTCAGGACTCTGTGAGATCCCATAACCGAACGGGGGAGTAGTACATATATGTAATTATTGTAATGATGGTCCGTTATCAGTTTGATTGTCTCTTTCACCTGTCTATATGCCGAGGATCACGTAAAATTTCCTAGCGAAGAGTAGTGAATGGGAAGCTTAAGGAGCCTTGTTCTGAACTGATCCCCTCATTTTGGGGGGAGGGGGGCTGAGATCCAAACCTCTGAAGGATGAGTCTCCCCAGGCACGATTCTCCTTGTTTAGGGGGAAGCTGAGAACTTGAATTTCCCCGCGTTCCTCCATCTTCCCAGAATCCCCCGAGAAGGGAGTTTCTCCGGCCCCGGGGTAGATTCCCCCTCCCAGGAGGGGCTTCGCCCCCCCCCCCCACGTGGCTGCGAGGGGCCTGCACTCGCGGCCTCCCGGGGGAAGATCCGGCCATCCTCGCCCCACCCGAGGGTACGGAGTCCTAGACGCTTTCGGGAAGCGCCCCGTGGAAATCCTGCTCCCACCCCTGTGTCGGGACTGCGGACAAGTCCCACGGGCCCCGCGAGCTCCGGAGCCGGAGCCGGGAGCAGGCGCCCCGCCCCGGGGCTTGGCCACGAGGAAAGCGGCCGCTCCAGGCCCGGAGCCAGGGGCCCGGGCTCCCCGCGCAGCGCTCCCTCCCACCGGGGCCGGACTAACGGGGGCCGCCTTCACCTTTGTTCCACGGCCCTGGCTTCCAGCAAGTAAAGGAGCGTTTATTCGGTGGCAGTGACTGCGCTGGAGGCCCGGGAAGTGGAAACAGGCCTGCGCTCCCCGGGAGGAGCTCGGGTCTGTTCGGGGAAACCCCGGGCCCGGTAATCGGGCCGGAAGGGGGTGGCGGCTGGACCCGAGGCGGGGCGGCCCGGGCTGCCCCGCGTTCTCGCTTGGGCCCGCAGCCCTGGCTTTGGGTAATTAGCGGAGCCTGGATGTCCTGGAGAAGGAGGAGGGACCGGCGAAGCAGAGCTCGCTAAAAAGGGTTTGCCAGCTTTATTGCAGTAATGATCCGGCTGAGTCTGGCAAGCCCGGGAACGGGCCTGGACAATGGGTCGGGCCCGGAGTCCGGAAAATGCGTTTTCCGAGTTCAGATCTGGCCTCACCTACTGGCCGTGAGACCCTGGACAGGTCACTTCACCCTGCTTGCCTCAGTTTCCTCACCTATAAAATGGGCTGGAGAAAGAAATGGCCAACCCCTGCGGTGTCTTTGCTAAGAAAAGCCCAAATGGGATCACAAAGCAGCAGCCCAAGAACTTAGTGGTCCTGTGCCTATGAGCGAGTCCCTGGAGTTCTTTGAATGTCCATTTCTTCTTCTTCATCTGCAAATTTGGAGTAGTCACAATCATTGCACCGAGCTGGGGTAAGAAAAATATTTCATAAGCTATAAAGAGACAGAATGTGAGCTGTTTGGGAAAAGGAAAGATTTTCTCCTTTAAGCCCTGACTCAATGAAGTGTTGTTGTTCCTCCCTGTTGGTTTCCAAAATCTTTCCTTCTCTGCCGTCTTCCCTTTCTCCCTGTGTGTCTCCGGGCATCCCTCTCATGTCCACATCCCCTTTGTCCACACCAAGGACATCTGCTGGTCACCTTCTCCCTTCCATGGCTCCCTGGCTGGGTTCCGCCCTTTACTCGTCATCATCCTAACTCTCATTATTCAATTTGTGTTGCACTAACTTTCCCTCTCAGATGTTCTGACTCTGGGGGGGTATCCTTTAGGCCACAGAATGAGATGGACAAAATTAGACTCTCTATTTCTGAATCCCAGAACAATAAAAGGACCTTTGAGGTGATCTTGCTCAAATGCCTCCTTTTCTGAATCAGTCAAAAGGGATTTTTAAGCACCTGGTGCGTGCTAGACACCTGTGGGAGTTGCTGACAAAATTAAATAGTGCCTGACTTCAAGGAGCTTATATTCTCTTAGAGGAAAGGTAAATAGGATGGATGGATGGCGGGAGGGAGGGAGAGAAGAAGGGAGAGAGGAAGAGAGGGAGGGAGAGAGAGATGATGATGATGCTGTTGATGATGGTGATGGTGGATGGATGACATCCATCTGTATGGGGAGACAGAGACACAGAGATAAAGAGAGTGCAAGGTAAGCTGTGTGCATGAGTGGGCCATGCTACAAAAATCACAGAAGATGGACTGTTGTAGATGTGGAACATCATACATATGACTCTGGCTAGAAGATAGAGGGCTTGAGGGGCAGCTAGGGGGCGCAGTGCATAGAGCACCAGCCTTGAATTCAGGAGGACCTGAGTTCAAATCTGGTCTCAGACACTTAACACTTCCTAGCTGGTGACCCTGGGCAAGTCACTTAACTCCAGCCTGAGAACAAAAGAAGAAGAAGAAGAAGAAGAAGAAGAAGGAGGAGGAGGAGGAGGAGGAGGAGGAGGAGGAGGAGGAGGAGGAGGAGGAGGAGGAGGAGGAGGAGGAGGAGGAGGAGGAGGAGGAGGAGGAGGAGGAAGATGAAGATGATGACGGGCTTGAAGTGGAGGAATATATAAGAAGCCTGGAAAGCTAGATTGGAGTCAGACAGCAGTTCGTATTTTATTTTAGAGGCGATAGAAAGGCACTGGAGCTTTTTGAGGAAAGCAGTGGAATGATGCCTTAGGAATTTCCATTTTGTAGAGGCTGGATTAGAGAAGAGGGAAACTGGAAGCAGGAGGATGGACCAAGGGATTATTGCAATAGCCCAGGCAATAGGATCCTGGTCTACAGTGGTAGCCAGAGGTTGAGAAAGGCCCGGGTCAATTAGTGCATTAAAGGCAGAGTGTGTACTGGAGACCAAGCCTGATGGCCATTACAGCATTCCTGTTATTGCATCCCACTTCTTCTCAATTTACATATAAATACATATAATAATATCTATTTAATAATTATATAAATATAAATATTCCCATGAAGCAGGGATAGCAGGAAGGGTACTGGATTTGAAGAAACTTGGATTCAAATACTGACTCTCCTGCACAACCTTTAGTACTTTAGCCCTTTTGGGTCTCAGTTTCCTCACAAGTAAAATGTAAGAATCAGACTCTCTGGCCTCTATGATCCCTCCTAGCGCTGTGATCTTATTATCTTCTCACCCTTGCCACCAAGCACACACCTTCTGTTGCATGTGCACCTTTCCACAATAATCAGGTACTAGTGGGCATTGATCCAGCCCTGTACCTGCTATTTTTTTCTGGTTTCAACTCCATTGAATGAGATGCCCCTCCCAGAGGAAGCTCATCAACTCTAATCTCAAGACTGCATTTCTAAATCTGGCCTTGACTAACACTGCCTCCTTAAGCCCCCTCCATCATCCCAGGGCAGTTAGCTAATGCTATAGATACAGCACAGTATGGAGTCAACAAGTTATGGTGTTATCATTCTGTTGGGTGTCCAGCTCTTTGTGACCCCATTTGGGTTTTCTTGGCAAAAATACTGGAATGGTTTGCCATTTCCTTCTCTGGCTCATTTTACAGATGAAGAAACTGAGGCAAACTAACTCCAAGTCTGTTACTCTATCCATCTTACCCTGACCTGAATTCAGATCCAGCCTTGGACACTTACTAGGTGTATGACCATGAATAAGTCATTTAACCTTTCTTTTATTTACTTTTTTCTTACCTAGCCTTAGGCACTGAATGGGTATTGCCTCAGTCAAACCCAAACCCTTAGAGACCTGATCTTGCAAAGACCCAGGTCTCCCACTGCTCCCAGAGCCATCTCCAGTCATCTTGTGCTCTCTCTGGCCACCGGACCCAGCTGGGTCCTGAAGAGAGAACAAGGCTCGCAACTTTGCACAGCTGCCCCTCCCTCAACTCCAGTTCACCACATGTCATGGTGTCCCCTCCCTGATGTCATGGTCCTCCTCAAGAACAAAGGATAAACAGCAAGAACCATCAGAAGGTCAAACAGAGGCAGAGAGGCCTTGAAGGCAGCTAGTCTAACTTTAAAGGTGACCAGAAACTGGGCCAGGGAGCTCTGCCAGCCCAGAACTCGGTCTCCTCCCTCCCAGTCCAGGGCTCTCCCCCTCAGCCACAACCTTGGGTGACGGCCCCTAGAAAAGGAAGGCGCACTTGAGGAGTGGAGGCCGTTTGCAGTCCTCTCTGGCAGACACCGCAGGGCTCGAGCCAAGTTCCAGCATTTCCCCCTTCCCTGCTCAGGACTTACAAGGTCAGTCCGTCCCCGGGACTTGTGGAGAGGCAGGAACCTTGGGGAATTACTGGGAAACACATTTTCCCCTGGGGCTCACATCCAGATTGTTAATCATGTTTAACACGTAGAATTAAAGTCTTGGACTCAGAGCTCTTTAGTAGGAACTGGAAGAAGAAGCCAGCATCCCAGACGTACATCCGCAGAAGCCGGCCACCTCTACCTGTTGTTCAACAGTGCCCTCAGCTGGAAGTTGGCGGCCCCAGCCACTGCACACTCGCTTTGTGGCCTCCTGGCGCCCGCCAGCCTCCTTACTGGGGGCCTAAGATGTTGCTTCATTCTCAGGGAGGTTTAATTGCCCTTCAGTAAAGGACTTTTTCAACTAGAAAAGAGAAGGAACACTAGATAATTATAATTGTTTCCAACTACTCCCGGGACCATCATGTGAAAGAAGGATGAAAGTTAGATAAATGATGGACCTGAGAGGGCGCAACCAGAAATAAAGGCTGGAAGTTATAAGGAGATCCTGTTGGAACAGAAGGATCGTTTTTCTAAAGTGGGTTTGAGTGGCTCAGAAGGTAGTGAAGGTTTGGACTCTTCGAGAAAAAGCTGCTTGACCCCTTGTCAGGTATGTGGTAGGAGAGATTTCTCTCCCTCTAAAATTAGTTCTTGTTTTCTCATCTAAGTCCATTTGCTTACTCAGTAAAAAATAAATAAATAAATAAATGAAATAAAATAAAATAAAATAAATAAAATAAAAATTTTAAAAAGGTTCTCTTTGAAGGGAAAAAAATAAAAACTATTTCAGATTTTTCTGTGTCTATTGAGCAGAACAGAGCCTTTGGACAATTCATCAGAAAGCTCCCTTCAGATTGGATCACAGATTTGTTACTGGAAGGGGCCCAGGATGATCCAGCCTAACCTTCTTGCTTCACAGATGAGAAAAGATATTAACTGACTTTGTCCAAGATCACATAGCTCAAGTGGGATTTAGATTCCAGCCCTCTCACGCCCAATCCAGTAGTTTTTCTCTTCCATTTCATTTGATTGGTTTAAGATTGGAAAAGTTGCATACAGAGGCTGTCTATCTATTATATGCAGAATATATCAAGCAGAATGCCAGACTGGATGAAGCAAAAGGCAGAATTAAGGTTACTGGGAGAAATACCCACAATCTCAGATATGCAGATGATGCCATCCTGCTGGAAGAAAGGAAAGAAGAATTAAGAAAACTCTTGATGAGGGTGAAGGAGGAGAGTGTATAAGGCCGGCTTGAAGTTTAACATCAAAAGAAAAACAACTAAGATCTTGTCAATAGGTCCTATCACTTCCTGGAAAATAAAGGAAGAAAAAATGGTAGCTGTGTCAGATTTTATATTCTTGAACTCGAGGGTCACTATAGACAACAATAACAGACAAGAAACCGAAAGACGCTTGCCCCTTGAAAGAAAAGCTATAGCAAATCTGGGCAGCACATGAAGAAACAGTGACGTCACCTTGCCAGCAGAGATCTGTAGTCAGAGCTATGGTTTTTCCATGTATGGCTGTGAAAGATGGCCTGTAAGGAAAGCTGCAGAACTGAGGCTTTGGAATGGTGGTACTAGAGAAGATTTTTGAAAATAATATTGGACAGCAAGGAGATCAAATCAATTGAAAGAAATTAATTAGTTTATTCACTGGAAAGTTGAATACGAAAGATGAAGCTTAACTGCTTTGACTGTATAATGAGAAGATGGACTCATTAGATAACCAGAAGATGGACTCATTAGAAAAGATCCTGATGCTGGGAATGATTGAAAGGAGAAGAGGATGGTGGAGGATGAGATGGATAGAATCTGTCATGGAAGCACTGAATGTGAGCTTGGACAGACTTCAGGAGATAATGGAGGACAGAAGGTCCTATTGTTCTTGGGATCACGAAGAGTTGGAAGTGACTGAATGACTGAACAACAACATATGATAATATGTCGATTCGTTAATCGATACTCTTTGAACAACAAAAGGCCAGTGCTGTACAAAGCGCTTTCAAGATGTGAAAGCCGTTGTCTTCTGTTACAAGAGGCTTATTGAATAGGATAGGGAGAGATGTTTCACCAAAAGGTGACCAGTGCTGACCCATTAGAAGAATAGAGTGCATTGCCAAATACTGCCCAAAGTCAGAAATCTCTCAGCCTTTCTGCATCATTGTTTGGTGCTTTATAATTGGATTCCTTACTACATCTAACAGATGATCTTCAATTTCTCAATCTTTGGGACCTTCAGAGATCTCAAATGTCATGCCCCATTGTTCTATGTGTTGATATATCCGTGCCTCTCTAGTATAGGTGATAAGTTCCCACCTCTCCCACTCACATCCTAAAGTGTTCTCTGACCACCAAGGACAGTCAGAATCTCTTCCTTGGATAGAGTTGGATGGGACAAGAGAGATAGGGTCCCCCCCACACAAAAAGCTTGTAGCATAACCAGTTCTTGTTCTCTGTGATGTACCAATTATTATAATAAACTTCAAGGGCTTAGCCTTATTTATCTTTAAGACACTTAAAATATCTCTGGAAATATTAAAATATTATTTCCACTTTATAGGTAAGAAGGCACAGACAGACAGACAATAGTAGAATCAAGACTAGAATAGGCTATTAAACTCAACCAACTTTCCTGATCTCTATGACTTTTCTTCCTGTGGTTGGAAGAGAGAGTTTTTAGTTTATGGAGTTTTCCAGGAGGGCAAACAGTATAAAATTCTGTTCTCCTCACTCTTCTTGTATAGGGAGTTGTTTGACTATAATAATCTGTTTTTAATCTTGTGTGTAAATGAATACAGAGGTTAGTCAGTGAGTGCATATTAATACAAAATAAATGAATACATTTGAATTAATCAGGCCTTCAGTCTATGTAAATTGATGATTTATAATGATATTAGCACAAATTGGAACTATAAATCATTTTAAAATTAGATCCAGTATTCCTTAACCAACAAAGACCCTGGGGATTTGAGCTTGGCAGGAAACAACTGTAACTCAGGGACTGGCCTGGTGATGACCTTTAGGTCTGAGATAGGGCACAAAAAGGCAGAAAAGAAAGTTTACCACAACCAAATGGAAAAGGTTAATTAACAATTTTGTCAATCAATAAGTAAGGCAAGGGGAGGAAACCCCCCAGTCTACAGAAAACCAAGTCAGTCTTTGGTCTAGCTACTGATGCATTGAATGACCTTCAACATGTCTCTTAAGCCCTCTCTCTGGCTCAGTTTTTGCACTTGGGATACTCATGATGAAGCACATCCTTGAAACAAGGTGAGGAATAATGAAGAGTGAAGGATTTGAGGGGAAAAAATGTTAATGAGTCTGGAATCAAGGTTCCTTAATACCCACATCACTCCCAAGATGAAGTGAGGCACAAAAGCTACTTAGGACATTCCAACATTTTGGGTACCACTCCTCCCAGCTCATACCTGAACAAGATGGGTCCTGCCATGGTCTATGTGAACACTTTATACTTTCCTGGCTGAAGCCTCCCACATCGAAGAGCCATCATCTCTCTTAAATTAGTGTAATAACCACTTAACCACCCTTCTTGCCTCTGTCTCTTCCCATTTCCAACCCATCCCACATCCATCCCCAGATTGGCTGGCCTGGTAATTATACCCCTACTCTGTTTAAAAGCCTTATGGGGTTCCCCATGATCTACCAAAGGTTGTCATTCAAGATCTTCTTCAATCTGACTCCAATCTCCTTTTCTGACCTTCTCTTATATTATTTTTCCCCACATCCAAAGAATCATGGTTTAGAACTAACAGGGCCTTACAAGCTACCATGCCCAGCTTTTTCATTTATAGTTGAGGGGAAAGAAGTGCAGGTTGGTGAGTTACTTCTCCTATTAGTAGTGGGGATCCAATCCCAAGGAGCCACTAAAAAAGCAGGCTTTTGAGCTCAGGTTCTCTGATTTTGAAATCAGTACTTTTTTCTCCATTGGCCATCTTGGGTGTGTCCCATTAACACATTTCTTGCTTTACTGTCAGCATACCTTTGCTCATCTTTTTCCCCATCACTGGATTACCTGTCCCACCATCTCTATGTATTGATGTAGTACCTTTAAAGCCCACCTTAAACATTGCTTCCTCCATGTCTGAATCCCCCAGCTAAAGTTGTGAGCACCACAATGCAATGGAGCCACTGAGTCAGGAAGGAAACATGCTTCCGTATGTTCCGGGTCTGCCCTACCATTTCCACATGGGACAGAAGCACAAAGAGCCAGCGTTCCTGAGTGAGAAAGACGTCGGAGTTATTATGAGAAAGAAGGAAAAGGGCCCAGTAGGAGTCAATGATTCACTCACAGACACATGGCTGGTAGGAATTGGAACAAGGACTAAATGGCAGGCCTCCTGACTAGGATGAAGGCCCACTAGCTTTCCATGGCTCAGCATGGATCCTTTAAAGTTGTAGATAATGCCATGCACATTGATTATCAGTACCTGATTGATTCTGAATAACTCCCCCAAATTTAAAGCCTGAATTCCCTAGGCTGTGCTGCATAAATCCCTACCAGCCTATTTATCTTTCAATTGTCAGCAAGAGTAAGCAGTTATTTCAGCACAAAGGCATAGATTGAAATGGAAATAATAAAAATAACAAACAAAAATCTCTCCCTTTACTATGGTGGTGAGCAAGGTGGGAAATATCTGTGAATAAGGCACATGTGAGGAGGAGTAACTCATGGGTACTGAGGTTGAAGGGGTGCCGATAGATTTGTGTTGTTCCTACTGACATTGAGCTGACAAACACGGCTGTACTGATTGTTGCATCTTCCCGCTAACGCAGCTGACTTACTCAGCTAGACTACTGAGGTGCTCTTTGAGAAAGAGAAGGCACCTTTACTTATCTCTCCCTTTCCTTCCCTCTTTACCCCCCTTTCTAGATCAAAATCCCAAGCAAGCTAATACTCCTCAAATTATCTGTTTGTTAGAATGAATATTTCTGGTGCCTTCAAAAAGAGAACTCACCCTAACAAACAGTGACTGGATAATACACTTCCAAAATGTTCATCTCTAAAATTAAGGTCATGAACCAGACAGTAGTTATTGACCTAAAAATTATCGATCAGCTCTATACTTTTGTTGTTGTTCTAGTCATTTTGGTCATGTCTGACTCTTTGTGAAGTCATTTGGGTTTTTCTTAGTAAATAAATTGGAATGGTTTGCCACTTCCTCCTCCAGCTTAAAGATAAGGAAACTGAGGCTTACAGGATTAAGTGAGTACATCAGACTCACACAACTAGTAAGTGTCTGAAGCTGAATTTGAACTCAGGGGAATGAGTCACCAAGACTCTTGGATCCAGACCCAGAACTCTGTGCAGTATGGCACCCCCCTACTTGACCCTCTTTACTTTAGGGTTTCCCACTTCTTAAACTCTTCGTGTTTTCCAGTATCAATGAAGCAGCTGGGAAAAGATACAAGAGCGAAAAATGAGACTCACAATCTGAAAGGATTTTTTGACTCATACTATTACCAACTACACATTGGCCAAAGTTTGAAAAGGGACATAGTTTTATGCTGGCAAATACCAAAAAATAGAACATATTTAATATATTGGATTAGATAAAATCTACCATGCTCCAACAAATCTAGAGAGGCAATGATGATATGTGACAAAATTTTATCAAAGTGAGCAAGCATTAAAAGAAATAAAAAACGAAATTATACTATACTTAAAAGTATCACTGATAATGAGAAGTTATCAGTATTAAACTTCTATATATGTAACATCATATAAGCTAATTGGAAAAGAAAAAGTTAAAAGATAAAAATAGGTATGATATCAATAACACTGGAAGATTTTAACTGCCTACTAACCCATCATAATTAACCAAGGAAAAAGATAAACAATAAAGGAGTTACAGATTTGAAAACAAATGAAGGAATTGAATCTGCTGTGAATATATCAATTCACATTTTGCAGACTCAAAGTACATAGATAATTCAAGGTAACCTTTACCTTATTCTGTGATTCCTGTGATCCAAATGGAAAAGAAAGAATAAGAGTTACAACTGCATTTGGGAATAATACTTTTTAAAATATATATTTTTTAATTTTATAATTATAACTTTTTTTTGACAGTACATATGCATGGGTAATTTTTTACAACATTATCCCTTGCACTCACTTCTGTTCTGACTTTTCCCTTCTTTCCCTCTACACCTTCCCCTAGATGGCAGGCAGTCTTATACATGTTAGATATATTATAGTCTATCTTAGATACAATACATGTGTGCAGAACCGAATTTCTTGTTACACAGGAAGAATTGGATTCAGAAGGTAAAATTAACAGTTTACACTCATTTCCCAGTGTTCCTTTTCTGGATGTAGCTGGTTCTGTCCATCATTAATCAATTGGAATTGGATCAGCTCTTCTCTATGTTGAAGACATCCACTTCCATCAGCATACATCCTCGTACAGTATCATTGTTGAAGTGTATAATGATCTTCTGGTTCTGCTCGTTTCACTCAGCATCAGTTGATGTAAGTCTCTCCAGGCCTCTCTGTATTCCTCCTGCTGGTCATTTCTTACAGAACAATAATATTCCATAACATTCATATACCATAGTTTACCCAACCATTCTCCAATGGATGGACATCCATTCATCTTCCAGTTTCTAGCCACTATGAAAAGGGCTGCCACAAACATTTTGGCACATACAGGACCCTTTCCCTTCTCTAGTAGTTCCTTGGGGTATAAGCCCAGTAGTAGTATGGCTGGGTCAAAGGGTATGCACATTTTGATAACTTTTTGGGCATAATTCCAGATTGCTCTCCAGAATGGCTGGATTCTTTCACAACTCCACCAACAATGTATCAGTGTCCCAGTTTTCCCACATCCCCTCCAACATTCATCATTATTTGTTCCTGTCATCTTAGCCAATCTGACAGGTGTGTAGTGGTATCTCAGAGTAGTCTTAATTTGCATTTCTCTGATCAGTAGTGATTTGGAACACTCTTTCATATGAGTGGAAATAGTTTCAATTTCATCATCTGAAAAATTGTCTGTTCATATCCTTTGACCATTTATCAATTGGAGAATGGCTTGATTTCTTATTAATTAGAGTTCTCTATATATTTTGGAAATAAGGCCTGTATCAGAACCTTTAACTATAAAAATGTTTTCCCAATTTGTTACTTCCCTTCTAATCTTGTTTGCATTAGTTTTTGTTTGTACAAAAGCTTTTTAAATTTGATGTAATAAAAATGTTCTATTTTGTGATCAATAATGGTCTCTAGTTCTCCTTTGGACACAAACTCCTTCCTCCTCCACAAGTCTGAGAGGTAAACCATGCCATGTTCCTCTAATCTATTTATGATCTCATTCTTTATGCCTAAATCATGGACCCATTTTGATCTTATCTTGGTATGTGGTGGTAAGTGTGGGTCCTTGCCTAGTTTCTGCCATACTAATTTCCAGTTTTCCCAGCAGTTTTTGTCAAATAATGAATTCTTATCCCCAAAGTTGGGATCTTTGGGTTTGTCAAACACTAGACTGCTATAGTTATTGACTATTTTGTCATGTGAACCTAACCTATACAACTGATCAACTAATCTATTTCTTAGCCAATACCAAAGGGTTTTGGTGACTGGTGTTTTATAATATAGTTTTATATCAGGTACAGCTAGACCACCTTCATTTAATTTTTTTTTCATTAGTTCCCTTGCAATTCTCGACCTTTTATTCTTCCATATGAATTTTGTTGTTATTTTTTCTAGGTCACTAAAATAGTTTCTTGGGAGTCTGATTGGTATAGCACTAAATAAATAGATTAGTTTGGGGAGTATTGTCATCTTTATTATATTCACTCGACCTATTCAAGAGCACTTAATGTTTTTCCAATTATTTAAATCTAACTTTATTTTTGTGGCAAGTGTTTTGCAATTTTGCTCATATAATTCCTGACTTTCCGTTGGTAGATGGATTCCCCAATACTTTATACTATTAACAGTTATTTTGAATGGAATGTCTTTGTATCTCTTCCTGTTGGATTTTATTGGTTGGAAATAATACTTAATAATAATAGAGAAAATAGGCTTCAAAGATATGAGTCTACATAGATACTAAAATTGACTTTTGGGATTATAGATTGAGCAGTAGAAAAAAGCATCTTAAAACTTATCTAGTCCAGAGATGTCAAACACAGGGTCCCAATGGGACAGGAACCAGAATAAAAAATAACAAAATAGACACAATGAAACAGATAATATTGTGTTTTAAAACAAAGTCACTGTGCAGCCCCTAGGGGCCACAGATCAGTGGATCCTTTTTTCTATTTAAGTTTGACAAAACTGATCTAACCCATCCTTTCACTTTACAAATGGAGAAACTGAGATCTAAAGAGATGGTGACTTGTACTTGAACTCACATCTTTGCAAAGTCAGTTCATTCCCATTATACTATCAATGCTGCCATCCTTTTGAATAATGTCTTGGCTTAAGAATACATTATCACAACAAGATTAAACAGAGTATGTTGTTTTTAAAAGTATTGAGCTTGAAAATTTTCGCATAGATTTTTGGGATACCTTGTATTGAGAATAATGATACTATGAAAACAAAGTATCATGGGATTTAGAGCTAGAAGGAACCACAGAAACCATCAAGTCTCCTCTCCCCCTCATGTTATAGATGAGGAAATTGAGAATGAAAGGGGTTAAGTGACTTGCCCAGGATCACATAGCTATTGAGGGTCCTAGGCTAATACAAATCCAGGTCTTTTTGACTTCAAGTCCAATGTTCTACTCGCTATATCATGGTAAAGATGTAGTTATACATATATGTATCTCTATACATTTTAATTATATATATATATATGTATATATATATATATATATATAAAATACATATATCAAAATGCATAGAGATTCAGCCAAAGTTTAGAGGCAATTTATATCCCTGAACATCTGTATTAATAAGAGAAAATGGAAAGAAAATAGTGAGTTTGTAGCTAAAAATTAGAAAGAGAAAAGAAGGAATTATTAAAATAAAAGGAGAAGTTGATTCAGAAATTGAAGAATGATTAAAGAACTGGTTTCTTGAAAAAACAAACAAAATTGACAAATCATTAACAAATTTAGTAGAAGAAATTAGGGAAACCAAATTTTAAAAATCAGAAGTGAGGAAGAAAAGATCACACTATACTGGGAAGAAATAAAGCAAATTACCAGAACCATAATATATTATGCAAAAATATACACAAAAACCTACATATACAAAAAAATGAGAATATAAAATAAATGAATGAAAAAATTCACAAAAGCATTTAAAAATCTAAATGGAAAAAGCAAAAAATAGATAACCCAAATAAAAGTATTTCAAAAGAAATTAAACATCTTATTAATAGACACAAGTTTTAAAAATCAGATGTATTCACAAATAAATTCTATCAAACATTCAAAGTATAAATAATTCCCATATTGTATAAACTTTTTTGAAATTAAGGATAATATAATCATAAATTTAGAATTAAATTTAATTAATAATTTAGAATTAAAAAGAACATTGAGTTCAAATCTTCTAACTCATAGATTAAAAACCTGGAAAGGCTAAGGCAGAAAAATAAAACTAAAAACATATGTGATTAACTAGTTTCTTTATTAAGATATTAAGTAAAACAATGGCCTTCAGAATGCAATAATATATCAAAATGGTTCATTTGATCACTAAGATTTCTACTATAAATGGAAGTATGTTTCAATATTAAGCAAATAATACTAAATCATATCAAGAAGAAAAATTATATAATTTACAAGTATATAAATAGAAGCAGAAAAAGATGTTGAAAGCAAAGGAAGCATATATGCAAAAGCACTCCAAAAATCAAAGAATCAAAATATTTTTTCTGAAAATAATTTTTAAAAATATTTATTTATAACCAAAACCTAATATAAATACTAAGAGTTTCACACTAAGAACAAGGGTTAGGCTGAACTGTCCTTTGTCCTCATTTTTCTTTGCATGTGTGATCTCCCAAATGTAATCCAGTCTTCTTTCTGTTTAACTCTAGACCCAGACTACTGTCCAAGGTATAGAAAATAGTTCGGCTATCCAACATCCCAGACGATCCTTATTCTTTCTCCATTTCTCATTTCATATGTAGATTGTCAAACTGATCTTTTTTCAGTGACTGTCTCTCTCAGGTGAGGCTGTAGTATTTCAAAAACTAATGCTATGTGTATGTTATCTGCAAGCAACTAAAGGAAGCTAGACAGAGCACTGGGCTTGGAGATAAGAAGATGAGTTCAAATACAGCCTCAGATACTTACTAGTTGTGTGACCCTGACTAAGTCATCTAACCTTTATTTGCCACACTTTCCCCATCAACAACTGTCAGAGTTAGTCTTAGGATAAAATGAGATAACATTTGTAAAGCACTTTGCAAATCTTACAATGAAATATGAATTCTATAATTTAAGCATTATTATTTGCACTTTAAAGATGAGGAAATGGATGTTCAGAGAGAATTATGGAATATTATATTTTATTTTCACATAAATAAAGATAGCTCTAAATCACTGGAGAATCATTAATTGCTCACAGGTAGGCGAAACCAATGTAATAAAAATAAAAATTCTTCCTAAATTAATTTACTTATTAAGTGCCATAACAAACAACCAAGGAATTGCATTATAAAGCTAGAAAAAAATAATAAAATTCCTCTCAAAGTACAAAGGGTCAAGAATATCAAAGGAATCAAATTTTAAAACGTAAAGGAAAATGGCTTAGCAGTATTAGATTTCAAACTGTCATAAAGTGGTAATCATCAAAATAATCTCATATTGACTAAGAATTAGAGTGTTAAGTCAGTGGAAAAGATTAGTTTCATGAAATACAGCAGTAAGAGACTGTGGTTGTTGAATGTTAGATAATGCCAAAAGACCCAAGATTTGGAGGAGAGAAGATACCATTTAACAAAAACTATTATAGGAAAGGTGGAAAGTAGTTTGGCAAAAACTAGGCAGAGATTAACAGCTCACCAAACAGCACATGTTGGTGTAATGTCAAAATGGATAAATTATTAGGACATCAAGAGTGATATCATCAATGATGGACAGAAACAGCTACACCCAGAAAAGGAACACTGGGAATTGAATGTAAACTGTTAGCACTACTGTCTTTCTACCCAGGTTACTTAAACCTTCGGAATCCAATTCTTACCTTGCAACAAGAAAATTGGATTTACACACACATATTGTATCTAGGTTATACTTTGGCACATTTATTATGTATGGTATTGCCTGTCATGTAGGGGAGGGAGTAGAGGGAAGGAGGGTAAAATTTGGAAAAATGAATACAAGGGATAATGTTGTAAGAAAAAAATTACTCATGCATATGTACTGTCAAAAAATTATAATTATAAAATTAATTTAAAAAAAAAGAGTGATATCATAAATAAATTAGAGCAGTGTGGAAAAAACATACCTGTCAAATCCATGGATAAGAGAAGCATTTATGACCAAACAGGAGATGGACAAGATCACAGGAAGTAAATTGATAGTTTTGATTGTATAACATTAAAAAGTTTTATACCAAGGCAGCCAAACTAGAAGGAAAATAGGAAACTGAGGGAAACTTTTACAGCAATTTTTTTTCTGATAAAGGCATCATTTCTCAAATATATAGGAAACTGAGCCAAATTTATGAAAATAAGAGCCATTCCTCAGTTGTTAAATGCTCAAATGATATGAATAAGCAGTTTTCCAAAGAAGAAATCAGTTATTAATAGTCACTTGAAAATTGCTCTAAATCACAATTGATTAGATAAATGAAAGTTAAAACAACTCTGAAGTACCACCTCCTACCTATCAAATTGGCTAATGTGACAGAAACAGAAAATGATAAATACAAGAGGGTATGTGGAAAAATAAGAATACTGATGCATCCTTGGTGGAGCAAAATCTACAAGAGTCAGAGACGGAGATGCCCTTGGGCCTTATTCTGCTCATCCACTCTGGGTAAGTGAGCATCTCTCATACTTCTGATTTTGGAAAAGGGCCAATGAGCTCAGATCTGGGTTGCCATGCCCTTAGGTGGGAATAGAGTGAGAGAGAACATCCAGCTCTGGGAGGAAGGGCATGAAGGCCCTCAAAGGAACCACTCGGAGATATGCTCCTGCTGGATCCTCAGGCTCCAGAACAAGGGTGGGGAAGGGAAAGTCAACAAATCCATATATAGAAGAAAAAGGACACCATTCTGCAGAGCAATATGGAACTATGACCAAAGGGCCATCAAACTGTGCATCCCCTTTGACCCAGCAGTGTTTCTACTGGGCTTATATCCCAAAGAGATCTTAAAGGAGGGAAAGGGACCCACATGTGCAAGAATGTTTATGGCAGCCCTTTATGTAGTGGTGAGAAACTGGAAACTGATGATGCCCATCAGCTGGAGAATGGCTGAATGGAATGAGTTATAGTGTATGAATGTTATGGAATATTATTGACCAGCAGGATGATTTCAGAAAGGCCTGGGGACGCTTACATGAACTGGTGTTAAGTGAAATGGGCAGAACCAGGAGATCATTGAATACAGCCAACAACATAATTATATGATGAATAATTCTGATGGATGTGACTCTCTTCAACAATGAGATGATTCAGGCCAGTTCCAAGAGTCTTGTGATTAAGAGAGCCATCTACACCCAGAGAGAGACTGTGGGAAGTGAGGATAGATCACCACACAGCATTTTCACTTATTTTGTTGTTGTTTACTTGTATTTTGTTTTTTTCTCATTTTTTCGCTATTTGATCTGATTTTTCTTGTTTAGCAAGTGTAAGTATGTATACATGTATTGGATTTAACATATTTTTAACGTGTTAAACATATATTAGATTTTGTGCCATCTAGGGAAGAGGGTGGAAGAGGGGGAATTTGTAACACAAGGTTTTGCAAGGTCAGTGTTGAAAAATTATCCATGCATATGTTTTAATAAAAAATTAAAAAGAAGATCAGCAAGGGAAATAGAGGAAAGCACCTAATTGATACTGTTTTGCTAAAACCAACAGGAAGATTTCAAATAGTTTGTGTATGATTTAGAAAATTATCCATAAAATGAATTATTATTTTTATTTTGCTTATTTATTTATTTACTTTGATAAATTAAGTATAGAATTCTGTTTAGAAAAAGATATTGGCTCTAAAAGTCAAAGTATTTGTTTAGTCCCTCAATTATTCCTCCTCTTTCCATTCCACTCCAAATATTTCATATGTGTTCTTTATTTGGATCTACTTCTGCACAAAACCCTCAATAGTTTTTCCCCTCAGGTACAAAGGGTATTCTGCCATATTACTTTCAATTACTGTTTAATAATTTATGAAATTCTCCAGGATCATACTTGCAATATTTCAGTCAGGCCCCATTACATTATAATGAGGTTTGATTTAACACAGTCATTATAAATGCTATAAAAGGTTAGTGGCGGCAGGGGGGGAGGGAGGAAGTTTCAGGCAAAAGCATTCATTTCTGACCACTTAAGAATAAAATAAACAGCTGTCACCAAGCACAAGGCTTCCACTCCCTGTGAATGACAGGGTCTTAAGAGCTACTTACACATTCAGCAACATGTTCTGGGGCTGGAGAACCTCCGCAGAGATCAGCAGGGGGGAGTTGCAGGAACAGTGTGGATTTATCATTTGAAAGACTAAGTTCAAATACTGGCTCTGCCAATAAATGCCCATGTGATCAGAGTACTTGACCTCATACCAGATTTCTCATTCATAATTTGAAAAGGATGGAAAAAGGATTTTCCAAAGTCCCTTCCGACTCCAGATGCTAAAATAAGTTTTATCAAATGTTTCTTGCCATAAAATCATGTGTCCCTGCAGCTGGGGGCATGACCCATCAAGGTGGGAGCTTTGTTTTCCAGAAGTGGAGATGACCTTGCACAGTGAACCATCCACACCCTTCCTCCTCATCTCACTTAAATGATTTTGCAGGGCTCGAAAGCCCTAGGTTCAAACAGTGACATGTACTGGCTGTGTGTCCCTCGATAGATCATTTACCCTCTCTGTGTCCCAGGCAACTCCCCAAGATTATAAATTGTTGAGCAGGTACCAATCAGCCCAATACAGTGAGTTTCTTCCCTGGAAGTTCCTTAGGCTAATGAAATCACAGGTCTTCCAAAAAAAAAAAAAAAAAAAAAAAAGCTGTTTAAGAATATGGAAAAACTCAACCCACCTTGAAACAGCAGCAACAGCAAGAAAAACCCTTTTCTACCGCATTTTTTTCCTATTTCCAGGCTTGGACAATATGAAAAGGCCAGAGAAAAGAGAGGATTTGGACAAAAAACTTGGAGCTCGCCATGTCAGACAGAAATATTCAATTGTAATCGAAGGTATTTGCATTTGGAAGAATTTAGGATTACTCCCCAGAATTATGGTAAGCTTTTAAGAGATCCTAAAAATCATTTAGTTTAATCTCTCATATTCTTTACAGTGAGGAAACTGAGGCTAAGAGCTAGCAAATGATGACTCTAATGACATATGGTTGGTTGGTAGTCAAGATAAGCGTCTGAGTTCCTGGCTCTCCAGCCAACATTGTTTCCAAAATACCCTCTTCCTCACCAAAGGGGTCCAAAAGAAATGGCATGGCTCTAAGATAGTTTGTTGTCTTTAAAAAGTTATTGTATCGTTCCCGACAAAACAGAAGAAGCAGCAAAATTCTTACTTGGGAAGTATTTAGATGCTTGGCTGTAGACATTTGGATGTGTCATTTATTTGTATTTATCAAGTGGCCGCAAATACCACAATCGCCCCAACCCTGGGTCATGTATCCTGGGAGATTCAGCAGCCTGATGGGTCACCATCAATATTTATTGAGTGTTCATTGGATGTAAGGCAGCATCCTTGACACTACGGGGATTTTATTAGATAGAGATTGCACTGTCCTTGAGAAGTTTACAATCGAGAGAAGTAAAATATAGGAATATAGATTGTACACTCCTTAGGGCTCTTTAAAAGAAAGACCTCAATGGATGCTCCTTGTCATGTCTCTGCTTTTTGTCAAGTTCACCTTATTCACATCGCTGAGGTAATTTCCCCAGGCCACAATCAGCAATACATCAAAAAGGATTTATTAAGTTCTTATTATGATGCAGGCACTGTGTTAAAAACTGGGTATACAAAAAATAAGAATAATAATGTATTTTTTAAAACATACCTGCCTTCAGGAAGTTTACATTTTAATGGGGGAAATAGCATGTAAATAATTAGGTACATATACAAAATATATAATTCAGATGAAAGGAAATCTCAAAAGCACTAGCTATTAGGTAGGTTATTCTGCAGAAGGTAGGATCTGGCCTAAAATTTGAAGGGAACAAAAAACTACCAGGCAAAGGTAAGGGGGGAAATCTTTCCTGACATGGGACATAGATAATCAGTGCAAAGGCAGAGATGGGAGTTATAGGGTCCTATGGGAGGTGGAACAAGTAAGTAGGTCAGTGTACTGAAAGGCACAAAGTTGAAGACTGGGAAAGGATAAGGTCATGAAGAGCTCAAAATGCCAAACAGATGACTTTATATTTGATCCTAGAGATAATGGGAAGCCCCTGGAGCTTATTGAATGATGTGGTCAGCTCTACACTTTAGGAAAATCACTTTAGCAACTAAGTAGGGATATGGATTGTAATGAGAGGAGGCTTGAATGGGAAAGATCAATTAGCAACCTATTGCTATATGATAATTAGGAGGAAGAAGACAAGAGCCTGCACTGGTTTAGCAGTTGTGTGATGGAAGAGAAAGATACAAGTAAAAGAGACATCATTTTATATCATGTTATATAGTTTTATATAATTTTATGTAAGTGTCATTATAAGAGACACGCTAGCTTCAGCAGCCCATATACGAAAATTGGGAAGTTAAAATAAGAGAGGATACATAGAAATAAGAGAGACTTTCTTTATATTCCCAGAATTTAACACTGGCATATGGTAAATGCTTAATAAATGATAGAGTGACTGCAATGTTGTGAAGGTACAAATAACAAGATTTGGCAGCAGATTAGATACATTTTTACCCCTTTCCTCAAAAACCTTCACTAGCTCCCTATTACAATAGTCACAAAGATAAAATTTTAGCGCTGCGGTGGGGACCAAGTCGTCCTAATCCATCATTTGACAGATTAAGAAAGAAAGGTCCCAAAGCAATAAAGGAAGCAATTTAGTAAATCAATCTGTCACTTAGCATATAAGGGACTGAGCTAGAGCTCAAACCTTCAACTCTAGTGAAGGTTCCACTAAGCACTAATTAAGTCTTGCCTAAACACACCCAGCCCCAAAGCTTCCCACAACTTGGCTGTAATCAGCTTTCCCAGCCCTGCCTCCCAGAACTGCCCCAAGGCAGTCAGCCTAGACAAACTTCTTACTCTCTCAGTATCCCGAGTTACTTTCTTCTGTACCTTTGATCTGGCCATTCCTCTGCATGGAAAGTGCTCCTCTGTCATTTCTGGTCTAATCCCTAGCCATCCCCCTCAAATTCTTCCTCCTCCGCTTCAAAGGGGGACAGAGATGAGACTGCTGTTGTCACTGTTGTGCTAAATGTAAACTACACTGAAAAACTGTGCTTGAAAGATGTTCAGAGTTTCATCTAAAATCTTGTCTATTCCTTGTTTACTGGTATGTTTGTCTCTAATGGTTCATTATATGTGTGTATGGATATGGATATGAATATGAATATCTATATCTATATCTATACTTCCTGTTCTTCCCCCAGCCAGAAGGGATCCCCACAATCCCTGGATCTTCTCTCTGGCACCCTCCCACTAGCACCCCCCCTCTGCTGCCTTCTTTACATTTCCCTAGGGTCTCTTAAGTGTTCCATCTGACTGCCTTTCCCACTTCTCAGCCTCCTTCAGTGTCCTGGTGTTTTTGTGGCTCTGGACCACTGCCTTCTCATAGAGATCCCCTCTTCCCTTGGCTTCCAGGACACTGCCATGTTTCTGCCGAGGGTTCCATCCTTAATCCAGTCATCCAGACTCACTATAGAGTCCTTCTGGACTCTGCCCTCTCCCTCACATGGCCCTCCACTTCTCTGTTGCTAAATGATCAATTCTCCTCGCACATCAGTCTCTTCTTTCCACTTACAAAGCTGCCCCCAAAACTGGACCCTCAGCTCTCCACTGCATTCACTTCCTGATTGGTCTTCCTTCCTCTCCTTTCTCCGGCTCCCGATGCAATCTCCACACAACCACCAAAATAATTGCTCTAAGGCACAGGCATGACCATGTCCCCCACTTCAAAACTTTCAGGAGTCCCGCATTGTCTTTAGGATAAAATACCAGCTTCTTGGCTGATATGTAGGACCTTCCACCATCTGCTCCCCTTCTACTTATCCAGGCTTGTTTCAAAGGTCTTCTTCAGGAACACCCTGGTCCAGCCCAATCGGCCCCTGGTTCCTGAAGTAGCAGCTCCACCTCCTGCCCTGAGCGCTGGTAAAAACACTCCTCCGGGTCTTTCACATGCCCAGTGCCAAGCACGGCTACTGGCACCACATGGGCACGTCAACATGTGCTCAGTGCCATCCTCTCTAAGGCCATCTTCTCTTGATTCTGATTTCTCTTACCTTCGGTTCTAGACAGCCATCTCCCTCATAGAATGTAAGATCCTTGAAGGCAAGAGCTGTTTTTTTTTTTTTTTTGTTTGTTTTGTTTTGTTTTGTTTTTGTGTTTTTTAATCCTCAGTGCTTAACAGTGTCTGGTATACAGTAAACACTTAATGAATGATTATTGGCTGGTTGCTTTTTGATGGAATTAAATAACAGTCAGATGTAGCAGAAAAGTATGGCTTGTTTTCAGACTGGAGGATATCTGGAACACACACACGTGTCCATATGTTTGTCTTTGCATACGTGTTTGTGTGAATATCAATACACATATGTGCTTCTGTATGTATAACATACACATATACGATTTGCATCTATCTCAACAATATAGGGTACAATTGGAAGGTGAAATCAAGAGAGGGAGGTACAAAGAAAGAGCAGTGAGAATGTGGTAAAGGGTTCCAAAGATCAATGGCCGATGTCTAACTGAATGAGAACATCCTCTATTCCATCCCCCACAAGGGAGAGCTCCCCTTCCCTTGATGACTTCAACCAAAGGGTAACCCCATGGAGGTAGTCTGATCTTGGACAGTTCTATTTGTTAGGAGCTGAAAAGGATTTCTCAGCCCCTTTCTCCCATGGTTCCTAGCTCTACTTCTGGGACCCAACAGAACTTGAATTTCTCTCCCGTATGACAGCCCTTAGAGTGCTTGAGTCCTGCCACCTTATCACCAAGAAGTCTTTTCCTCTGCAGGCTATACATGTGCATTTCTTTTAGCTAATGAGATCTCCAGATCTTCTCTTCCCAATTGCTAGTAACTGCAGAAACCATGCTGTTTAATTATCTCCTGCCTCAGATCCGTTAGGTTTCTCAGATCACTGAGAGACAAGAAGCTCCTTGAGGGAAGATTGTGTCACACTGAGAAACAGCCATATTGTGGAGGTTTAATTCTGTCTTTTAATTATCTTTCCACTACACTATGCTGCCTCTCTGAGATTAGACTTAAGGGAATCTGAAGGACATTAGAAATCACTGAATCCTGGGTAAAGAGGTCCTCCATAAATACATTAGGAAAGTCTTTCCCCAGGGCCGAGTTTACTATCTGCTTCATTTTCTTCTACTGGAACACCGATTCAGCAAGCACGTATGAAGTGCCTACTATGTGCAGGCTATTAGCAGAGCATCAGACAAGGGATTTCTAGTTTCAGTCTTAGTTCGGAAAAGCTGCATCATTCCAGGCAAGTTTTAGCTGTGGTTTTCCTTCTAGGGCCTGGGAAAGAGATTTGTACATAATAAAACCTAGAAATGGTTGCACTAAATTGAACTAATCTGTGCCTTGATTTCTTCATCTGCAAAATGAAGAGAAGGATAGAGGGTCTCTAAAATCCTTTCTGCCTCTCATATTTTATGTTACTTTTTTTTTTTTTTTTTGGTGACTCCCATAGGCCCTAGCACAGAACTGCACACATAACAGCTGCTTAAATATTGATTGACTCACCTCCTTCTCAATTTTCCCCATGGCAAATGCCTCTGCCAATGCCCTAGTACAGGGGAATGAAATCAATCAAACTGGACATGGCTCTCTCCAACAATGAGATGATTCAAACCAGTTCCAATCGTTCAGTGATCAAGAGAGCCTAGACACCCAGAGAGAGGCCTGTGGGAACTGTGGAACACAACAGCATTTTCCTGCTTTCTGTTGATGTTTGCTTGCATTTTATTTTCCTTCTCAGGTTTTCTTTTCTTTCTAGATCCTATTTTTCTTG
The DNA here is from genome assembly GCF_048593235.1 of Sminthopsis crassicaudata. NCBI lineage: Eukaryota > Metazoa > Chordata > Mammalia > Dasyuromorphia > Dasyuridae > Sminthopsis > Sminthopsis crassicaudata. Next base: position 6,163,579 of record NC_133622.1, on the reverse strand, counting down.
TGCAGCAAGATAACTGTATAAATATGTTTCCATGTATTAGATTTACCATATATTTTAACATATTTAACATGTATTGGACTCCCTGCCAGCTAGGGGATTGGGTGGAGGGAAGGAGGGAAAAATTTGGAACAGAAATTTTTGCAAGGGTCAGTGTTGAAAAATGACCCATGCGCATGTTTTGTAAATAAGCAGCTTTAATTCAAAAAAGGAAAGGAAGAAGAATCAAACTCTGTTCTTCGGAAAGGCTTCTCTCAAAGATGTATGGGACTACCTCTGTCCTAATGTTCAAGGAGACGATCTCTGGCTTCCTTCAGACTCTAAATATTAGGGTCCCACATTACTCCCTTGAGTCTAATCTCGGGGAGGCCACATGGAATGGGGGAAAGAGAACGACAAGGCTGGGTCCCAAATCCCAGCTCTGCGACCTAGTTTATGTGATCCTGGGCAAGTCCTTTACCCCCTCCTGGCCGCAGTTAGCTCATGTATACATTATAAAGTGGACTACATGGACTACCTTCCACCTCTAAGTCTCTGTAAGAAATATAGGATTTAAATGGCCCCAAAGGACCATAAAATGCTAGACTCTCACATTTCTCTACAAGTTAATGTGAAGAGGGCCCTGAACCTGAATCAGAAATCCATACATGCAGCCAGATGGGTGCATGGCACGGAAAGTGCTGCTGTGGGTGGAGGCAGAAGACCTGGAAGAGCCGAGTTCCAGTCTCGGCCGCTTAGCGCCCGTGGCAGGAATGCTGGGACAAACCAGATATTCTGGGCCTCTTTTTGCAGGAAGGGCACCGTGGGTGAAGCGCTGGGCTTCGGTGCCTTCACTGTCCTTCCTCATTAGTAACAGGAGAAGCAGCATTTTAGCCCTGCCCGCTTCTTCATCCTAAAGTTCCAGCGATCTCATGGATGCGGCGAGTCTTTACTAACCGTGCGTGCAAGAGCCGGGCAGGGCTGGGGCTCTGGGGGCTAGGCTGGGGCCCTCGAGGGAGGAAAGCGCCGCTGGTGAATCCCGCAGCCGTGGGGCAGGGGCAGGGGGGTGCTTAGCGGGGGAAGCCGAAAGGAGCCGGGCGGGGCTGAGGGGTCCTCTCGGCCTGAGGGCAGAGGAAGGACTTGAGTGCGCGGCTCCCACGGGCCCGGGCTAGTGCCCTGACGGCCACCTACGGGGGACCAAACGTGATGCTTCCAGAAAACCGGCCCCCTCCGGCGAGATGAGCTGCCCCAGCCCCTGGGGGGGGGACTCTCCTGGCTCTGGCGCCCCCTCCCCCCCAACTTCTCCCTCCTCCTTCTCCTTCCCTCTCTCCCGAGTCTGGCGGCCCTGAGCGGAGAGGAAGAGTCGGGAGCGGGAGGGGCTCGGGGCTGCGCGCCCCCCCCCCCCCGCCGTGATCGCTTTGTTAGTTGACCCGAGAAAAGGAAAACGAAAACCCCCAAACTGTAACCTCCGAGCTCCAGGCCGCCAGGGCCCAGCGAGGGGGCGGGGGCGGGGGCGCTGCCGAGCCCGGGAGGGCCGCAACCTCTGGGGCCGCGCCCGCAGGGATGCTCTGTGGGTACCACTCGGTGAACGCCCCCAACCCCCCCCCCCCCCCCCGGCTGGCTGGGAAGGGGGGGAGGGGGAACGGGGAAGAGGGGGAGGGGTGGCTCCACGGCCGAGTTGCCGGGGAGCCGAGCAATGTGGGGCCCTAGATACGCAAGAGACTCATTTTCCAGCCGTCCGAGAGGAGCCTTAACTAAGTAAGAAGGTGCGTCACGCGGCGGCTGGACTTGATGCTAAGCAATTATCCCGAGCCGACGGCGCGGCTCTTCGTGCCGGGCCTGGGAAATTGGCTAAGCAAAAAGAATAACGGCCCATCCGGTGACTCATCCCCGCTGCTCATTCAGGGGAGCTTTATCTCGGGGAACTGATGCAACTAATATGAAAATGAGCAAAAAGCATTGCTGGAGGGAGCGGGCCGGGGGCGGGGCCACGAGCGCGGGCCGGGGGCGGGGCCAGGGGCGGGGCCACGAACTTCTCGGCACCATGACCCGAGGCTAACGCGCTTCCATTTTTCTACATCGTCAGGATAAAAAGTAGTGCCCGCGCTCCAGGGAACACGCAGGACCCGCCGGGTCAGGGCTCGGTTTTATCCTCGCGCCTCAGGATCCGAAGTTGGGGGAGCGGGGTGTGAGAGAGAGACAGAGACAGAGACAGAGACAGAGAGAGACACAGAGAGAGACAGAGAGAGACAGAGACAGAGAGAGATAAAGAGAGAGACAGAGACAGAGAGAGACAGAGAGACAGAGACAGAGACAGAGTGAGACAGAGAGACAGAGACAGAGAGAGAGAGATAAAGAGAGAGACAGAGTGAGACAGAGAGACAGAGAGACAGAGAGACAGAGACAGAGACAGAGAGGCAGACCCACAGATAAAGAGAGAGACAGAGACACAGAGAGAGAGAGAGACAGAGACAGAGAGAGAGAGACAGAGACAGAGAGAGACACAGAGAGAGACAGAGACAGAGAGAGAGACAGAGACAGAGTGAGACAGAGAGACAGAGACAGAGAGAGAGATAAAGAGAGAGACAGAGAGAGAGAGACAGAGACAGAGATAAAGAGATTCTTTCTTGCCCTAAATTTTGCATCTTTTGTTCCCAAGATCACAGTGATTCCTTAGAAACTGCTGCTGTGGCCATGAGAACCGGACTCTTGTAGCCAGGTCAGGACTTTTGCCTTTGCCGGGGCCCCTCTCTCCCAGGATGCCGGGATGTCAGCCCCCATGTCCCCTCCCCACTTCTAGTCTAATCTCAGCACAACCTTTCCCTCTGGCTGCTTTTTACAGTTCACCCGGTCCCAGAGGCACGTGAGTCTCTCCGGCTGACACGGAGCCTGGGAGGGACAAGCTCTGCTGCTCCCCGTGCTGAGATAACCATCACACTTTAATGAGCTAAGCTAATGCTAAGCAGAACACAAAGCCTTTTTTGGTTCCCTGAGAGAGGGCTGCGGTGATCAGTCTTTCTGCGGGCCCTGATAAGACCTTGGGTAAAAGACCGAGGACAACTTCTTCCGCCAGCAGTTGTAAAAGCAGTAACCACGGACCTTTGCCCATCTTTTCTTCTAAAAAAAGAAGAGGGGGCTGCTTTATGGACCTAAAACCTTGAGAGATCTGCAAGTTACCCACATATCACCAGAAGATTGCTTCCTCTGTTTCTGAAGGTGAAATATTCCTTCTTTTTAAAAACTAGAGAGCAACAAACACATTGCAAATTCCGGAGTTTCACGTCTTGGAAGGGATTTCAGAGGTCAACCGAAGCACCGATTCCCCCTCTAACATCCCTGGCAAGTACTTATCTGCCTTCTTGAAAACCTCCAGTGACAGGGAACTCACTACCAACGAAGCTAGAAGTACCATTTTTTTATTGATAGGAAGCTCTTCCTTATTGCCCATCAATAACTTCTACAGATCAGATTTAGTTCACAATTTTATGGGCAAAACAGAATGAGTTGAATCCCTTTTCCACTTGGAAGGCAATCTGATAACTAAATAAGCATTAACTAAGTGGCTGCCAGGACAAAGATCTGGGGGGAGGAGACAAAAACAAAGTCTTGTCTTGAAGGGACAATTTCAAAGAAAGCAAGGAAGACTGGTACAAACTTATGTGGAGTGAAGTGAGCAGTACCAGGAAAACAACATATCCAAAGAGTAGCTACATTGTAAAAATGAACAGTTCTGAAAGACTCAAAAACTTGGAACAACCCAATGATCAAGCACCATTTTATAAAGACAAAAGAATTATTATAAAAAGATGATGGACTCATATGAAATGTCATATACCTTTTTTGACTACCGTTTGTTCCAAAGGTTATTTTTCACCTGGTAGGAAGAGGTGAAGGGAAGAATATGGAATCGAGAGAAAATAACTACTTGTTAACTGAAAAAAGCTGATTTTAAAAATTGAAGCCAGGGATATGTACCCCTAAATTTCCTCTTCTTGTGGCTAAACTTTCTCCCCGTAGCATTAGTACCCTTTAATAATTCTAACATTAGACAAAATAGGGGGCCACCCTTATCAATAGAGGAAGAAATTCATGGTCTGTTTGCTGTGATTTGCCAGAGCCAAGAATACTTCTGGCTTGAATATGTCTTCTCAACCAATCTGACACAGTGACCACTAACGTTGTCTGTCTTGTCCCTTCCTGTAACCTTCTTTTAAAATATAAACACCAGAGAGGGGCATATACGATTATATGCAAGGAGAAAATCCTAATGAAATCCTAGGACACACACACACACACTCACACACTCACACACACACACACACACACACTCACACACACACACACACACACTCACACACACACACACTCACACACACACACACACACTCACACACACTCACACACACACACACACACACACACACACACACACACACACACACTGATAGGTGTGGGATTAGGCAGGGATACCTGCCTAAATCTCAAATTCCCCACTGCGATTACTACAAGTTAAGCCTTTAACATTTCAATGTGAATTAGTTTAAGAGATCAGGTTTTTCTCCCGGAAGAGAAGTACTTGAGGTAGTAAGTAGATTGCCTCTGGGGCTCTATCAAACATGCCTTTAGAGGAGAAGGGGGAGGATGGGAATGCTGACACTCAGATACACAGCCTACAGCTGCGTCAGAATTACAAGGTCATCCCAGGATTGGCTCTCTGGGGAGCCGAATGAACCCCCAGGTTCCCAGAGAGTATCAGGCAGAGTGGATGAGCACCCCGAACAAGAGCATAAACACAGGGGCAGTCCCGGTTGCCTTCCCAACAATGGCACAGTAGACAAGATTTGGGTCACCTAATTGATATAGCTTTCCTTTTTCTTACAGTCTGTCTCTCCCCTCCTTACTTGAATTAAGCCCTCACACACATATCCTCAAAATCTTCTTGTTGTTTTAAATCCAGCCTACCCACATAGACTACGGAACTCACTTCTTTCCTAAAGTAAATTAGCCAAATGTCACATCTGTAGACAAGTGTTGTCCCTATTTGATAGATGAGAAATTAAAAAATTAAGCAACTGCCCAAGGTTTCACAATTAATGAATTGCAGAAATAGTAAGTAGCTAGCATTTAAAAATACAATCATCTTTTTAGTCAACCTTTCTTTAGTATAAACACAGACTGAAACAGCAAGACAGATTTAGGGAATAATAGGAATATATAATTCTTACCTGAAGCGAAGGCCTATAGGCAAATGACATTGTGTGTATACATACATACATAATATATATCCATATAAAAAACAAATCTTCAAAACCTACTCTCTCTATGGTAGATTAGTCACTATTCATTTTGAATCTCAGTAATTTTCTATGAAACACACTTCTAATTACCCTATTCTAGGGAATTAATTCTGAATTATTATGTTCTATTTTACCTTTTATCAAAACCTAGAAAATGTACTCTTGTGACCCAGAATGTTTGGCTTCAGGGGCCGAGAAGGAAAAGAGGGAAGGATGTTAAATCAGGCATTCGCTTAGAGGCAGAGAGATGGGAAAATGAGACAGGCAATTAGGAATTCAGGTGCAATCCGCTGCAGAACCCAGGAAATTAAGCAGGCATAGGACATAGAAGTTGAGGGAACAGCATTTTAAATAAGGGTTGGAGATCAAAAGAGATGTAGAAATGAGTAGACAGGCCAAGGCAAGGCTACTGTGTCCATTCACATGACTAAAAATCTTCTATCTGTATAAGGAAAAATCCTTTCACTTAGGGTAAAAATAATTGAGTTGGGAATAGAAGGAATAGCCCTCCATTTTTCTAAAGATGGTCTGCCAATAGGTTTTTCTCACTGGAAGCAGGAAACAATCCAATCCCTAAACAATCCAACCTCTAGCTCTGCTAGGAGTTGGGTTGGAAGGCAGGCCCCAGAGAAGCGGTGCCATGGGGACTGGATCCTGGGGGTGACAGCTCAGAGTCAAGAGAAGGCACACAGCTACAGCTAGTGCAAGCTGACAGAGGACTAAAGCCCAAGCATTACTATCTACAGACTGCTGTGGGAGGAAATTGTGTCCCACTCCCAGAAAGAAACACACACGTAGGGGGGAAATAGCAATAATAATAAGGCAACTAATGTTTTATTATGCTTTTAAGGTTGCTAAGTGCTGTATATACTGATCTCATTTAAAAGTAGTCAGTAAACATTTATTCAGTGCCTTCTGTGTGGTTCTGTTCTCACTTCTAGCTTCCTGGAGAAAAGCCCAATTTATCCTCCCCTTCTTATGGCTCTGATACCCTGGACCAGCTTTAGGAGCAGGAATCCAGGAAGCCAACAGTGGTCAGCAATGCCTAAGGATGGGGATTGGCATCTCTGACAGTCACTTAATAACTAGAATCTGTCTTGACCATAAGGAAATGGACCATGATTTCATCAAGGGCCATGAATGTCAAACCCTCCCCAAACAAGTTATATGCTATCTGAGGAGCCGGCCCAAAGGGAAACAGTCCTGGGCTCTCCAGGCCCCCTGAAGCTGTTCCACTCCATCAGAAACACTACTAATAATAACTTACATTTCTATAGTACTTTCACAAGCCTTAGTGATTTAATTCTCATTACAGCCTTGTGAGGTAAGATTGATAATAATAATAAATGACAGTTTTAGAGGATTTTTAAAGTTTGCAAAGTAGTCCATACATAGTCTTTCACTTGGGATATGCTGCCTTTTACATAAAGATTTTCTTGATCCTCCTAACTACTATGGCTCTCCCCGTAATTATCGTGTATATGTATATGTACACCCACATATAAATATGTACATATGCATATATATGCACACAGATGTGTATAAATGAAAGGTCTTTGAAGAAATGGATTCTCCCTTTTGCCTTCAAATCCTATGACTTTAACGTAGTGTCCAGCACAGAGAGCTGTGTTGATAGATTGATTTGAGCTTCACAGCTATCCTGAGAGACAGTTATTATAGGAGTTATTATCTCAATTATATAAACGAAGAAACTGAAACACAGAATGGTCGATGCCTCGCCCAAGGTCATATGGCTAAGGAGTGTGAGTTGTAATGTTCAGCATAAGCCCTTTTCCTGGTCTGGACCTAAGCTGTGAGTCAGGAGAAACAGGCAATTTTCTCAGCAAAGACAAAGGTCAAAAAGAACACTGTGAGATTTGATGGCATTTCCATGAAGTGGGAAAAGACAAAGTAACTAGACGATCGTATTGATTTATTAGAGACCAAAAAACTGGGATATTAATTAAGATCATTATATTACCTAATAATAAGATTAAAGTGACTTTGTAACAAGTTCTAGCTCTTTCTTTTTCTTTGAATTTTTCATAGTACTTTTTCATTTTTACAGTTGCTAAATTGTAGGAGAGTGATAGATATGAATGAATACGATGATTTATATATGTTGTACAATTGGGTTTTGCAATATAAAATGAAATATAAAATGTTTAAAGCCATAATGAGAAAACCAATGTTACTTTCTGCCATTCATAATTCCAATTCCCCTGGGGAAGCATTATTCCCAAGGGCATTGAGATTTGTGCTACCCCACACTATAGTGTGAGCCATAAAGCTCTGCTTGTCATTAAAATATCACTTTCACCCACTTACCATGGTATCTCTACTCCCTCTCCCTGGCCTAAAATCCCCACCATTCCAGTCCCTCCTTGGGATGGCCTAGATCAGGAAGGTCACTGTTTTTAAAAGAATGTATTTGTTTTCAGAATAGAGCCCCAAGCTCCTTAAGTTGACATTTAAGTTATACCACAATCTGCCTCTATTCCGCTTCTCCAGCATTATCTCCCTTGCCCATCCTCTTGGCGCTGCAGCCAAACTAGACTCCTCACCCTTCCAGAAAACATACCTTGACCCTTCCCCAGTTCTCTCTGATCTTCAGTTCCATTTTTACCTTTCTATATCTGTTCAAGATTTAGTTCAGATGCCCCCTCCTATATGAAGCCTCCAGTAAATTCCCTTCTTCAGCTAGAATTTATTATTCCCCTCTTGGAACCCAAATAGACCTTTCTTTTCCCTTTTTTTTTTTTTTTTTTTTTTTTTTTTTTTTTTTTTTTTTCTGAGTAGTCAACCAGCAATGGGTAAATGCTTAGAATGTGCCAGACGCTGTCCTAGGTGCTGAGAATACAAATACAAGGAGAAAGAAAGATGGTCCTTGTCTCAAGAAGCTTATGTTCTCAAGAAGCCTACATTCTGAAGGGGGACGACAAGACATAAGGGGGGGGGGCTGAAAAGTGGGAGGAGGTGAAAGTACTCAGCACAGGGGCATGGCAGAGAAAATCCATGGTGCAGCCTGGAGAGCACTGAAAGTGGGTTTGGCCCGGCCTCCTTCAGTTAGAAGTTCTGGGAAGAATCAGCCAATCGGAAGTGGGGGCCACAGAAGGGTGGAGGGGAGAGTGAGGGCGTACTTTCAGGGAGCAACAGCCCAGGATCCTGCCCAACTCCCATTCTCCATAAAACTGCTCCTAGTTGACATTACATTTCTTCTCTTTAACCTGGGGGAAGGAGCTCCCAGAGAGAAGAGATTTCCATGGAATGGGAGAGACAGACTGCAGTGATGGTCAGCAGCACGGCCTGCCTTCATGCCCATGGATCTGTGGTCCATGCACGATAACCTCACAAAAGTTATACTCAGGTCCAAAATAAGGACAACAGGCAACATTTATATAAGGAAGTGCCACTAAACTCTTCATAAATATTTGATCCTTACAATATTCCTGGGAGGTAGGTACCTCTCTTACCCCCATTTTAATGATGAGGAAAATTGAGGCAAATGGAGATTAACTAACTTGCTCAGGGTCATTCACTGGAAAATGTCTGAAGTTGGACTTGAATTCAGGCCTTCCTAACTCCACTGGACCACCTCAAATACTTTTGGGGTCAGCATCTATTCAAAATCATAGCCTAAGAACCCATTTTCTAATGATTTTTTTCACCACACCAAACCAGAATATATCTTAATTCAAAAAAAAAAAAAAAAAAACTAAACTGAATAGTGAAGTAAATAACAACTAGAAAACATAAGGCTAGGTTCTCATTCATATCTCTACACGCCAGTTGGAGGAAGGAACGTGGTGCCCAGACAACTCACACTCCTCGGGCTGTGTCTCAGCTGGGCTTCCTGGGACTCCAAAGACGGGGTACTTCCCTCCAAAGCTGCCAGTACCAAGTGCTGGGCTGTTGTTACTGAGTGAGCTGATCCTTCATTGAACTGTTACTGCCATCTGCTGTTGGTTTGCCTAAGCGGATCTAGGCTGCTTCTCTGCAAGATTGCTCAAAGCGCTTGGGAGCCTCCTCCTAGCCTCAGGATTGTTTCATCTCTTTTGTGAGTTAGACACGTGGCCGCACCAGTCAGCAGAGGAAAAATCTATCAGATCCCCACCGCTCTTTTGCATGTCTTCATTTCACCTTTAGTGGGAACTCTCCTAAGTCCCCTTATTTTTGTATTGGAGTAAATTTTCAATTCCTCTGACCAAACATATTACTCTAGAGCTTCAGTTAGCCCTAGCAGAAAGGGGAAGCTGGAAACTCTATTGTTTTGCATTCCTGCAGCTACCCCCTTGCTACATCCTACACACTGACCATGTGTTCTCTGGTCCCCTGCATGGGACAGACAGAATATCTGTGCATGCGCTATATAACCCACAAGGAAGTGCAAATCTGAGCATGCTCCATGTCCCCCCGTTATACACTTACCAAGCTTTCTTTTCTGTTATTATGGTTATGTCCCCGTGTTGTTTAGCCTTTCACCAATCCCTTTGAGAGAAGAAATTGTCTTTGTGTGTGTGTGTGTGTGTGTGTGTGTGTGTGTGTGTGTGTGTGTGTGTGTATCCCCAGCATTGAACAGAGTATCTTGCCCATAGCAAGTGCCTGAGCAACACTTGGGGAAAAAAAGAGGGGGAAAGGAAGGAAAAAAGGGGGGGGGAAGAGAAGACAAGGGAGGAGGAGGAGGGAGGAGAAGAAAGGGAAGATCTCTAAAATAAGAGAATTGAATTAGATCATCTCTAAGGGCCCTTTTGGCTCTAAATCATGAGCCTATGAGCCTATGTGGGGAGCTATTAACTCCATTGTATTCTATATCTAGATAGGGAATGGAGGAGTGTTCCCCAATTCACTATTTCAAATGATTAGAGGGGCAGCTAGGGGGCGCAGTGGATAGAGCCCCAGCCTTGAATTCAGGAGGACCTGAGTTCAAATCTGATCTCAGACATTTAACACTTCCTAGCTGTGTGACCCTGGGCAAGTCACTTAACCCCAGCCTCAGAAGAAAAAAAAAAAAAAGAAAAAGAAAGAAAGAAATAGGAGAATGATTAGAACAAATTTGGTCATTAGATTAGCCGAATGTTACCTTGGAAGAGGAAGAGGTTCCAAAGGTAAGATGTATCCTCATCATGTGTAAATTGTAAGAATAATGGGGGACACATTCCCAGTATGTCATGCAATAATGAAGCACTGAAGGGGTAGCACCAAAGACAAGCTTCAACTGCAGCTAGCCTTCTCAGTGACTTCCTGAATACTGATTTTCAGTGATATATGTGAGACTGGGCAACACACTTGAATTTGACCACCAAACTCTGCTCATTAAAAACAGTCTCAGGTAATGAAGCCTTGTCCAGGTGGGACCCGCTATTGTGACCTTGAAAAATTATGAAAGGTCAAGGGAAGGAGGCATTATGGAAAAGGCAGTTTAGTGTGACAGAAAAAGCGTTTGACTAGGAGAAGGAAGGACCAAGATTTGAATCATTCTTCACACCTTTTCATGACGGTAACAAATGATTTAACATCTCTGAGCACTAGAGTTTCTTCATCTGTGGAAATAGGAGGGAAAAGATCTGTAGCCTTCACTTCACAGGAGTTAGGAGGTTCTAATGCTATAATCTCTACAAAACCCTTTGTAAATCTTGAAGCATTATATAAATGCCAGTTATTTTTAATACAGGTTAGTCATAGATACAAGAGACCTGAGAATACAATATCACAAATCAGCTAATGGAACTTGGAAAAATACTCTCTCTCAATCTTTCTCTCTCTGTCTATGTATATATAGAGACAGAGACAAAGAAAGATGTGTATACATGGATATATCTGTTTCTCACATACACACATTCATATATATATGTATGTATATATATACATATATACATATATAAAATGTCTTTCTTTCACTGCTAATTCATACTTGGTAAGAATGCACCTCACATCTATAGCACTTTCCCTTCCAAAGTAATATCCAATCAATATAATATCCAAGTCTGTCTCTCTGTCTCTGTCTGCCTTCTTTCTCTGGGTTTATATCTCCATTTCTCTTTGTCTCTTTCTCTGTCTGTCTCTCTCTCTGTGTCTGTCTCTAGCAGTCTGTTTCTGTCTCTCTGTCTTTTTATCTCTCTCTTTCTCTGTCTGTCTTCTCTTCCTCTCTGTCTCTTCCTTTCTCTTTCCTTCTCTCCCTTTCCTTTTCCCCTCCCTTTTCTTCCTCCCTTCCTCCCCCTCCCCCATCTCTCTTTCTCTCTCTGTCTTGCTCTCTCCATCCTCTTTTTCTGTGGGTGTCTCTCTATGTCTCTCTCTGTCTCTATCTCTTTATGTCTCTCCATCTCTCCCTCTATGTGTGTGTGTCTCTGTGTATCTCTCTGTCTCTGTGGGGGTGGGTCTCTCTCAAGGTTAGGAGAAAGGCATTCTCGACATAAAATCATAGTTCCATGGCCAGTATCCAGGCAGTAACCTTCTCCTTTTGCATCTAACATTTTAGTCCCCTTCCTGTTCTTAGCGTCGGGGACACTCACTCCTTTCTGGAAATGTCATTGAGTTGCTTCTCTTGGAGGAAAGGTGATGCTGACATTCTCCTTCCTTCTGTGTTCCCTTGGAGAATGTTTAATCTTGGTGACCTTGCAGATATTTAAGGAAACTCGGTCTCTGGGCAGCGCTGTCCTGTGACAGTCTGCATTTTGTCTAAGGGGGCCAAAGGCATCATCCAGCCAGAGGCAGCAAGGCAAATGGGTTTTCCCAGGATTCTCATTCATCAATAATGCTCAAAGATTCTATAATATCTTAATTGTTACTTCTAGGAAAACTGGAAGCTCAAGCATCTGCCTGACAAGAGGTAAACATGGCCAGTGAGAATTCTTTTCCAAACTTAAAATAAAATATCTGTCTGCCTCTGTGATTAATCAAAGCACCTGAAATTGTGTTTAATATACAAATTAGCAAATGGAGCCCGGTCAAACAATTTCACTGTTGAGTAGAATGGCAGAGACAATAAATCTTCTTTATAGTCATTTCCTCTGAGAAAATGGAAATGTGTTCATGTGACCAAAAAAAGAAACAAAAACAACTTTGATTTTGTCCTGATGAACTATTTCTGAAATACTTAATATTTAAATACTTAATACTTATAGTGTTTTGAAACAGAAGCTAATTTAAATTCTGCTCCAGATCCCCTATTTTAGCCATTTTCTGATCTCCATTTTGAGACTGAGAAGGAAGAGCGCTTCCTACAGTATTCTGATGTTGCCAGGCAGCCCCTCACAATAATGACTTCCCATTTAGAAGTGAGTGTGAGAAGGACTGGGGAATATGGGAAGCAATGAATGCTTTCCTTCCTTTCTGGAGGCAGTCTCCCTGTCTGTCCCAGACTGGAAGAGCAGTGGCCAGCCCTGTTGCTGACTGGCATGGAAGCTTGACCTTGATCTCTTTCCAACCTGGCCCAGATCACCCCTCTTTAAGCTTGGTAACCTCTAACTCTAACCCCCACCCCCTCCGTATGATTTATCTCTGTGTGGCACCTGATCGCCCGTAGCCCTTCAACAATTCAGAGCTACCTAACTCAAAAGATTAACCTCAGTCTTCCCTCAAGAGCCGGGTATACAGAAGTAAGAACGCCATGTTATTATTGTTCAGTTACTTCTCAAGCCTGCGGTCTCAAACCTGAACTTTGTTTTTACTTCTAAATCAGTGTTCTTTATTCTCTGCTAGTTCTAGAATTTTGTGATTACTAGTTGGGTGTATTTTAATCAGAGAAGACAAAAGAATTTGAAATACAAGGCAGTAAAAACCCAGATCCTAGAACATGGACCCAAACCATGAATAGCATTCAGAAGGATGGTCCATTCTGTCTTTTTTATTACAAATGGTTCAGAGAAGAGCTGGCTGCATCCAGATCCTAGAACATGGACCCAAACCATGGATAGCATCCAGAACGATGGTCCGTCCTGTCTTTTTTTTATTACAAATGGTTCAGAGAAGAGCTGGCTGCATGGGATCATGTTATAATGGCTGGTGGCCCTGTAGCAGTCCAAATGATACAGAGAAGTGATGTGCATATGTCTTCTGGAGCCCAGTTAGAAAGCTTAAACGCGTGCCTCTGGGGGTGACTGGGGAGAGCCAGAACTCAACACAAAATAAGGATATAAATGAGGTGGCTTATGAAGAAAGAACGAATCCCCTGCGCCCTCATAGAAGATCATCCTTAAGTAACGAAGGCACCAAATCTAAATATAAATACTGGGACCACAGCTCCCACAGGTCCCCAAACTGCTGAGCGAAGCAGGTTTCAGGGGGTAGGACAGCTCATTGTACTACCTTCTTATTATGGCAGCCATTGGTGAGGGAGAATTTCCGAGAAGAAAAGAATATTTCCCTTCCCATTCATGTCTGCTAATCATAGTTCACTGGAAGCCTTGAAATTTTATTAAATATTAAAAAATCTAAGTGATAATTTTCAGACATTATCATTTTGCTAGTAAGAGGATGTTTAAAATGTCTTCCTCTGTGGTGCTTTCAGTATAAAGTCGCACAGAGACATGACTGGCCAGAGGGTGCAGACAAAGGGATTTTGTGGCACCCTCCACCCTGGCCGCAGAAGCCAAAGTCCCCACCCCAGGCTGTCCTGGCGTACATGGAGGAAGAAAAGAGTTATGATTCCCAAAGCTCCCCCCTTCCTTCCTCTTGCTCCGCTGGAGATCAGGACAATTGATACAGATTTCAATCAATCGAGTATTTGTCAACCACAAAAGCCCACGGCCTTGAGGAGCTTCCAGTCTAACTACAAGGGGCGATATGTATGTCTGTAGATGGATGCAAGTGATACAAGATAATGTGGGCGGGAGGGAGTGGCAGCTTGGGGGATCAGGAGATGATGTCTAAGCTTAAGGTGTCTCAGAGTGAGCCAGAGGCTCTGATGCATCAGGAGAGTCGGAGTGGGGACTCTCCAAGTCAGAGGGGCCAGGGAGGAAAGCAAAAACATTTGAGCAGATGGGGAGTGAAGAGATGCTGGGAAGAACCAGGGTTCAAAGGCTTCCTTCGCCTTTTCCATGTGCAAGGCCTTGGGTAAGGCACATAATAAGGAGGGAGGGGGGGATTTTGGGGGAGAACTCTCATAGAGTAGACGTTGACCTCTAAGGTCCATTTCAGCTCTAAATCTGTGGTTCTGAGTCAGCCAGCATCAGGCCCATCCTAGCTAAGTGACTTGGAAACCTTGAGAAAGTATTTTATAATATAATATAATATAATAAAAATGGACTTTTATTGCCTTAAATGGCCAGAGAGCATGAAGCTTCTTTTCCACAGTAATGCTTGCTTTGAGTTCAGTCACTTTTGGCTAACAAATACTCATCGAACTTGTGGTTTGTACCCGGTATCATGGCGGTCACCGACGCAGATCCCAAAAGACTCAGCGTTCGAGTCGGCTGGACAGTGCTTGGATGGAAAGCCAAAAGAGAACAGGGGGGATCCACAGACATCATGGGCTGGTGTGGTGAGAGTCCAGGGGTCCCCGAGTTCAGCCAGTGACGGCTACCTGGAGGCGGCTGACTCCAAAGCACAGGGAGGACTTGGGTGGGCCAAAGAATTGGGGTTGGAGGCAGCTTCAGTGAGGAGATCAACAAGAATAAAAGGGAAGGAGGCCCAGTGGAGAAAGGCAACAGGGCGAAGCTGGAATTCATGTGGGGACAGAATGAGAGGAAGCTGGCTCCGTAAGGGTCTGAGGGGATGGGAACCTGAAAGCAGACAGAAGCAATGGGAAAATCGTTCCCCAGAGGAGATGACGTAATGCAGGTGGCATTTGGGGCAAACTAGAAGCATTCAGAAGAGGAGCAGATTGGAGGGAGCCCCCGAGGGAGAGTGACGCGAGGACATGGACACGCCGATGACAGGGGGAAGACCACGATTCCTACTAGTATGTGCTCACGGGAATGAGGAAGAGGAAAATGGCAAACGTTTTGAAGGAAGATCAATGGGATTTGGTGGCAGTGACCATGTAAATAAAAGAGAAAAATACATGAAAAATGAGCCAGCCTGAGACTCAAGCCGGATCACCGTGAGACTGATGACATCGCTATTAAGGATAGAGAAGCCCAAAAGGGATCTGGCTTGTGGAGGAAGAGGAAGGGTTGGGTTTGGAATGAGTTGCCTTTGAGGTGGCCACAGGAGGTCCAAGTGGAAGCATCCTGGAGCTGGCGTGGCCACGGCTGGGAAATACGGGTTGGGGAATCCTCCCCGGAGATGGACAGTAGAACGCAAAAGTGAATGGGCTCTTGAGGGAGACAATTGTGGATCTCTGCAGAGATATGCTGAGGAAAATGAGACACGATTCAGTGAAAGAGACCCGGCCTCTCTCTCACCCACTCTCTGTGAAACCTTTCTCAGTTCTTTCATCTGCCAGCGGAAATATTTTCCCACCCACCCCAGAGGGGCGCTAAAAATCATTATTTCTGCCAAAATAGGTCCTCAGAATCTAGACCTAGACAGGTCCCTAAGGACTACTTAGCCCTTCTCTGATTGTACAGATGAGTAAACTGAGGCAAAGGAAGTTCAGTGACTTGCCTAGAGTCACAGCCAGGAAGCGTCTGAACTCACCTGGCTCCACACCGACTTGGAACGGCTGACGGCGCCTTCTCCAAACAAGGCACTGTCCTGGGGACAAAGGGTTCCACGGTGCCCAGACCCGGCTAACTCGTCCTCATGGCGCGGATGGGCTGCTGCATCCTGGGACAGCTAGAGTACAGAGCTGGAGGACCGCCAAGGCCGGAGAGGGGCAGCTGGAAGGAAGCGGAGGCCGTTGTCGTTATCGGCTCACAGCCGTCCCCAGGAGGTGAGAAGCACCAAGGAAGGGCAAGTACCTGCCTGAGCTCATGCTCCCCCCCATGCTCCAAGGCCTGCTGGATAATATTATCAATGGTGAACAATCAATTACAGCCTTTTCACCCAGGCCCCTGAAAGTCCGGGGCAGAGGAAACAATCCTGGTCCTGCAGAGGATAACGTTACCTCGGGGCTGGCAGCTTAATTAGCAGCACCCGAGCTTTCGGAGGCTGGACCGGGAACCCCAGCATGAGCTTCTAAATGGAAGATCAGGAAACACGGAGATGGGGCAGCCAATCATGGGGCAGTGGGGAAGAACTACTCAATAGGGAGTCAGAGAATGGGGGTTCAAATCCCCACCAATGGGTCTCACTTTCTTCAGCTGTCAAGTCAGAAAATTCCAGTAGTTTATCCCTCCGTTTCCTAAATGGCTCGCCCCATTGGTCCATAACAAATAATACTAGTTATCACTGTGGCAAAATCTCACCTTCACAGAGAACTTTATAAAACCCTTTCCCCCCAGCAACACTGTGAGCTACTTGCATTATTGACCACTGAACATGGAGTCTGTTCCCTGCCAGTGACCCTCAGTCACAAGCTAAGAGCGCTGGCTGCCCCTTCTTTTTCCCCTGGCTACAGGCATCCTGGGACAGACTTTTCTGCAGTCTCGCAGTGAGTTTAAGAGGCCGCACACTACAGCACTGCTCAGTCAGCACCAGCTGATGGGAGAAGGCTTCTGGGGCCATCCCATCATCCTGACTTTGTCTTACCCCTGGACTCAGTGACTCTGGCTGAGAACCTTCCACAGCCTTCCCTCACCTAAATTCAACCAAGACACCGGGCTCCTGATGTCACTGATCCTCTTCAAGAAAGAAGGATGCATAACAATGTTTCTAGGAGAAGATAACTGAACCCAATCCCTAACCTGATTTTCCAGGAGACATAAACCCAGAGAGATGGATGTTTTTGCAAGTGCTGAATTAAAGTGAAAGGGAAATACTTATTCTACAGTCTCTGAAAGTGCCTCATGCTTTAAACCACCAGTGAAGTTCACCTTCACCTTGGCCCTAAATGAGAAAGTCTGCTTAAAGCTAAGCCTCAGCAGGCAAAACAGTAATTCTAGAAAATCGCAGGAAATTTGCCATCATGACTGCTTCTGACCTTCAGGCTGTTGCTCTTCCTTCCACCCACAGAAATATCAGAGCAGAAAGGACCTCCGAATTCACCTAGTTGAAACCATAACTCTCCAGGGCTCCCTCAACCGCATCCCCCCAACAGGGAGTTATTCAGGATTTACTTTGAGATCTCCATCCCATTCTGAGGTTTCATTTTTCGATGGCTCCAGTCATAGCAAGTTTTTCTTTTCTTGGAGAATGGATCTGCTGCTCAACAACTCTCATTCTTTCTTCCTACTTTTGTCCTTTAGAGTCAAAGAAAACCAAACAAATCCTTCACCACAAGAGAGTCTTTCAGACACTGGTAGACAGCTATCACATCCTCGTTTAGTCTCCTCTTCTCAGGCTAACCTTGGATGGGCTGCTCTCACGGTCCCTCAGCAGTCTTGCTGGCTTTTTCTGGATGCTCTCCAGCTTGTCAATCAATGCCCTTCCTAAAATGTGAGGGGGAACTGAGGGACCTTCCAGAAATGGAGAATTTGGTTTTTAAAAACTCTCTCTGAAACTACTAATGTTCAGGATTCATTTGAGAGGTCGCGCATCATCAAAGCATCTAACACTTTCTGGGAAAGAGTCATCCCTTCCTGGACCAAATGAAAGAGTCATCCCTTCCTGGACCAAATAAGAAAGCCGACCTTTCCATTCCAAGTAATTTTGCTGAAACAGTGACTGGAAAGACCAATATTTGTTCTCTCGGCCCAACTATTACTCAGCATCTGAATCTTTTTTTCTGTAGGGTTTTGTAATCGTGTCTGCCATCTATTCTTTACAGTGATGCTCTGAGATAAATGATCACTGCCACATTTAAAGTGGGGGAAAGGTAGGTGGTGATCTGGAAAGAACAACAAGTTGGAACCCGAGCTCCAACCCAGTCACTTGCCAGTTGTGTGACTGAGCAAGTCCTTGTCTCAGTTTCCTGATCTGTAAAATGGGGATAATAACTCTCTTCCAGGGTTCTTGTGAGGATCAAATGAGATGATGTTTTAAAGCACTATATAAATGCTAGCTATTATTATTTCAGTAATAGCAATGGTAACATCATTATTACCACTATTCCACAGCAAGATTAAGATATTTACTCAGGTTATACAGCCATAAAATCAGAGTAGGAACTAAAAGAGCAGCCCAATATAGATATAGATATAGATATGTATGTATGTATACTTAAGAATAGTTGATTTGGGGAGTCAGATGATTTGGGGTGAATCCTAATTCTGTCCCTTAATAACCATGGGATGGAGGGCATACCACTTCATCTCTTAGAGTCTGTTTGTAAAATGAGAGGGTGATCATCTCAAAGATCCCATCCAGGTCTCACTTCCCTGTGGCTACGACCTGCGCAAACATCCGAGGCTCTAAATCTTCTATTAGGAAGTGGGAGTCCTCTGAGCCGAGTGGCGATGAGTAGCTGGTTCTCTTGATAACCAAAGTGGCCCCAAGATGTGCCAGGTGTCCAGTGATGAATGGGGCCTTGAATATAAGGAAAGTCAAGGAGAGTTAGAGGCAGAGCTGGAATACTTATGGTCAGCCAGGTGTGTGTGCCTAAAAGAAGAAAGAAAAATAAATTAAAGTCTTTCATCTGGAAAATAAATAGCAAACTGCAGGTCAATTTGTGCCCTGCATGAATGAGCTAGGGAGGCTTAATTCTCTAATTATTACCTCCCTTCTCTCCATGGAGAAAAATAGCAGCTTGGTAGAGATAATCAGGGCATAAAACACTATGGTCTCTTGAATTCTATCTTAATGGAGTTTTTTCCCTTAAATTACCTTTGCCCTGGTGAAAGATTTGGAACCATATTTACTTTCCCCAAGCCTTCCCCTGTCACACATACTCTCTTCCACACCATTAACCATTAAATGCTTTCGTATGCTGAATCAGGAGCTACTCCAGCAGAGCCAGCCCCCTCAGACTGGCCAACTTTTTCAACTGGCCAACAAAACAAGCAGACGTCTCTACTGTTGACTCCGACCTATCTTTCCAGGCTTGTCACATATTGTCTCCCCTCACATGGTCTGCACTCCAGCCAAAGTAGTCTACTCCCCTTACCAAAAGGTGAAACCCCATCTGCTACAACCCACACATCCACTTACTCCCCTACTATTGGGGAGGCCGCCACCCTGCTTGGAGTACGCTTCCTCCAAGGTCTAGTTCATGAGCCACAGTCTCCCTGAAGCCTTTTCTTATCCCTCCCTGTGGGTAAGACAAAGTCTTTCCTCAAATGAAAGGCAATCCAGTCCAAACACCGAGCATTTCAGGATTTCAGGGTTCATGAGTAAATGACAAAGACAGAAGGGGAGAGAGAGAGGAGGGGGAAAAAGGGGGGAGAGAGACAGAGAGAGAGAGAGAGAGAGAGAGAGAGAGAGAGAGAGAGAGAGAGAGAGAGAGAGAGAGACAGAGAGAGAGACAGAGACAGAGAGAGAGACAGAGACAGAGACAGAACAGAGAGAGAGAGAGAGAGAGAGAGACAGAGAGAGAGAGAGAGATAGAGAGACACAGAGAGAGACAGAGAGACAGAGACAGAGACAGAGAGACACAGAGAGAGAGACACAGAGAGAGAGAGACAGAGAGACAGAGAGAAACAGAGAGAGAGACAGAGAGAGAGAGAGAGACACAGAGAGAGACAGAGAGACAGAGACAGAGAGACACAGAGAGAGAGACACAGAGAGAGAGAGACAGAGAGACAGAGAGAAACAGAGAGAGAGACAGAGAGAGAGAGAGAGAGACACAGAGAGAGACAGAGAGACAGAGACAGAGACAGAGAGACACAGAGACAGAGAGACAGAGAGACAGAGAGACAGAGAGAAACAGAGAGAGAGACAGAGAGAGAGAGAGAGAGAGAGAGAGAGAGAGAGAGAGAGAGACAGAGAGACAGAGAGACAGAGAGACAGAGAGAGACAGAGAGACAGAGACAGGAAGATAGAGAAAGAGAGAGAGAGAGAGAGAGAGAGAGAGAGAGAGAGAGAGAGAGAGAGAGACAGAGAGAGACAGAGAGAGAACAGTAGAAGAGGCAGTGGAAGACAATCAGAGAGAATTCTCTGTGACTTTGAGCAACTCCCTTAGCTCCCTGAGTTTCATTTTATTTTCTGTAAAATAAAAGAATTGAACCAAAAGATTTCCAAAGTTCATTCAGCTCTAATAATTTTTGTCTCTATGAGAGCTGGGAGAGCACTAGTGAAGGAACAGAAGAAGAGTATGCTCTTTCCTGGACCTCTTTTCTGATGTTTTTTCCTCTTCATTTCCACTTTGGGAAATTCTCCTCCCACTCTGTTCTGCCCTTGATTATTTTGCTCTTCATTTCCAGTTGGGGGATTCTTTCCTATTGTGTGCTACCCTTGAGTGCTCCCTGGAGGTCACTGTGGAGCTGGACGCCAAAATCCCAAAGGAATCTGTATCAATTTCATGGAGGAAAAGGGAAGAGGGATCGAGGCAGTTCTCTTTTAAAGCATGTGATCATTTGTTGTCAATGTCCCTTAAGTCTAGTCAAAAGATTTAGATGTAGAAGATACCTTAGAAGCTATCTCTTTAACCCAATTTCTTCATTTTGCAGAAAGAAAAAGGTAAGTTCTTCATTGTCAAAAATTCACTCCCAGATAATTATTCGTGGAGTTTACAGTGCTCCATAAATCTGGCTTCAAGGTTGACACACGAGTCTTTGCACGGTTAGTCAAGGCTCTGCAAAGAATGGAACTCGCTGCCCTTGAGATTACTGGCTGACACTTGCACCTACGGATACCAACAACAGACTTCAATTCACTCCGTAAATAATAAGGCATTTGTGCAGTTATTGCCTAGCTGGAAGCCTGGCTTTGATTGACTTGGCCATGGGGATTACACCATGTGGATCAATGGTCTTCTAGTTATAACTCTCAAATGAGGAGATGAATGCTCATTAAAGACACGTCCTACTGTGATGAGGGATGTCCAGCAGACTCCCAGTGGAATCAGTCAGTTAACAAGAACCAGGCCCTGGGGACACAAAGACAGAGAACGGAACCATCTTTGCTCACAAGATCACCTTCCAATGTAGATACACGAAACACAGGACAAAGCCAAAGGCATTAACACAAATGCATCCTACATAATTCAACACAAAGTAGCTGGGAGAGAGGGCACTAGGACCTGAGGGATTTCGAAAGGATTCATGCAGAAGATTGTGTGTGAACTCTTAAAGAAATGGAGGGGACATATGTAAGCGGAGGAAAGGAGGCAAAGAGGGAAAGCTGGGCATTTGGAAAAGCTCACACAATGCCTCAGAGGGCAGAGACAGTGCTATAGGTGAGAAGAAGAAGGATTCTCTGCAGATGAAAAATTGGGGTCTAGGGCAAAAGGAACAGAAACTCCGCCCCGTGTACCTTAAAACTAATTACTGGGTTTAACAATAATGTTCCAACAGCGGTGGTATTTACAAACACAAAAAAAGAGAAGGAGGCAAACTGTGGCCCCCAATGTTCTAGTATCCAACATGTCATAGTACATGTTGTGAAAAGACCAGGATTTTCCCGATTTCTCCCAAACAGGGATTTGTTTTTTCCCAAAAGGCAACAAAGGTATCTTGGTAGCTGATTGGCCCTGCCTCCTGAAGATTGCTGGTCACCCAAGGGCATAAAAAGTTCCAGTGAAGGGGCAGCTAGGGGGCACAGTGCATAGAAAACCAGCCCTGAAGTCAGGAGGACCTGAGTTCAAAACCAGCCTCCGACACTTAACACTTCCTAGCTGTGTGACCCCGGGCAAGTCACTTAACCCCCATTGCCTAAGAAAAATAAGTTCCACTTATTTGAGATCCCTCTAATGTAGTTATATCTGAAGATCATTGTTGCTAATACCTCGATTTGTTTTCCATATGGACCCAAGGAGGCCAGATCCAAAGAAATTAAATGCCACTGTATCTACCCCAGCCAATATCAATCCAAGGAAATTCTAGGAAGGGATTCACAAAAGGATCAATAATCCTTTGATTTTGAGGAATACTTGTGGATTCATTAGTTATTATAATGCATTTAGAAAATTGTGCAGCACTTTTAAAAATCCTAAGCTACAACCTATTTCCCATATTAAAAGTTTACTTTTAACACTAATATTCTCATTATAATAATATATAGCTATGAGTCAGGAAACATCATCCCTCCAAAGAAAGAAAAGTACTTATAATCCAGGGATCACTGGAGAAATGATGTTGTCTAAATAGAGACAGAAGCATCCTATTTTCACTTTCTCTTTTTTTGCTCAAATCTTCTTGTACAAAATGAATAATATGGAAATGTTTTACATGATTGTACATGTCTAATTTATATCAGATTGCTTGCTGTAAGGGAGAAGGAAGGGGAGGGATGAGAGAGGGATAGAATTTGGAACTTAAAACTAAAAAAATGTTTAAAATTGTTTTCACATGTAATTGAGGAACAGTAAAACAATATTAGTTTTTTTAAAAAACGTAAACAGGAAGTGAGGGGAGAGTTAAATAGGAAACAATGAATTTGCATCCCAGCAGTGACATAAAAGATATCCCCTAAAAGTATGGGACTGGAAGAGCAAGTAATAGATAATAGTGAACAATCCAATTGCTGCAATGACACCTAAGTAATAGGAAAAAAACCCAAAGGAATGCCTCTGGCTTATGAGTAAACAACTCTTATAGAAGATATATATGAGAAGATAGGCTAAAGTATCACTTGGATGAAAAGATATGTATAGCCTTTGACCTGTACCATTGGAAGGAATACACACATATATGAAATTATGAATCCATAGAAATTCTGAAGTATGTTCTACACTGTATGGGTTTAAATCATAGCATTAATATGACTTTGACTTCTTGATTAGTATAAATTCTGCTCAGACCTTATAGATTTTGGTCTACACTTAATAGACTTCACTTACACGTCTCCTATAGGCTTGATTAGCTATGTCTATAGTTCTAGAGAATTTGTTTCGTTAAATATATATATATATAGATATATATATATATATATATCTATATATATATATATAGTAACTTCCATTTACATGGCACTTAAAGGTGCTGCCATAATCACGTAGACAAGAATTGATCTTGAGAAAAAGGAAGGAAGAAGTCTCTCTCTCTTACCCTGAAGGCCTTGTTAGACAATATATAGAACCAGAGAAAAAGTTCAAGACTTCTGAGAGGGTGTCCCTAAATTCCACTTTATACTACAACTATATAGATACTCATATTGACCTAAGAAAGCCCAGAAGTTAGAGGAGACGTCACATGGCAGAGGAATGAAGCTTTGATCTCAATAAGCTTATTTTCTAAATGGCAAAACTGACCATATATACAGAGTAGGCAGAAGGCGATCTCAAAAGGGAAAGCACTAGCCATTGAGAGAGCTGGGGAAAGCTTCCAACAGAAAGTGGGATTTGAGCTGAGTCTCTAAGGAAGCCAGAGAAACTAACCTCGGTGACTTCCCCAGTCCATCAGTGATGTCAAGAGAAGTCTTGTGCATTAAACTGCACTTTAATCTGACTTAGGGACAGAGTAAATGGAAAGGATGCATTTGAGTGATTCTGTGGCATAAAGTCAACAACAGCTACCTCTCACAGCAACATCTGCGCTCTTTGCTATTTTGTCAGACTAGACTGTGTCAGTGACAGTCAGGAATCTCAGAAGCATGAGATCATATTCACAAGGTGCTTCCCCACAGCATTCCCATGAAATTCCTAATGCAAGTACTACTATTTACATTTTCAAGGGCAGAAGCCAAGGCTTGGAGGAATGGATTAACTTACCCACGTTCACATCACCAGGATTAAAAAAAACTAGCTCTCTGATTCTGAATCTCCCCTACCTCCTATATCAGAAATTTCTCATGTAAATAAGGACTTGGATGGTAAAGAAAAGGATTCTATTTTTTTTTCCCAATATATAAGAGTGGAAGGCTAATTAGCAGTATAAACAGTGATGTATCCTTGAAATTACAGTGTTTGTATTGTACCCTATAACTCTACTTTTTTGTGTGTGATCAATGTCAATGGTCCAACCCTCCTTGGCCTTTTGTTCTAGTTCTTCAGGATGGTGAAATCATGCTACGGTTGCCTTACCTCCTCTTCTTTATTGATAGGAAAAACAACTACAAAAATCAATGGATCTCACATTTTAAATGATGAGATACTGCAGAGTCTAGGATTACTTAGCCCAGGATGGAGAAGAGATAAAAAGAAATTGATTGAAGCAGTTTCCATTTCAGAAAGGCAAATCTTTCCTCCTCAGCTTCTTTCTATAGTTCGGAAGTGGCTCTGTCCAGGGTTCTGATTTTAAAGGGGAAATAGGTATATGTTGACATATTTCTATCACCTTAAAATATTGGGATGGAGAAGCTTCCTTGTCTTTAAAAATAAACCTAGACAATGCCAATTCCACCCCTAGACTAGTAGATCTTTTTATATGATGGAGCAACATGATGTATTAGAAAATACATCAGGAGACCAAGATTTAATTCCAGCCCTGATACGTTAGCTGTATGATTCCAGGCAAGTAATTAAAGCTCCTCTACAGTTTAGCCCCATCCTATTTTTCCTTGGGCAGTGACCCCACCTCAAGCAGTGGCTTCATATTTTGGGGGTCCTATATGCTAGACCCTCTGTATTCCCAACTATAGGGCAGTGTCTCAGGGTTTCTCCATAATTTCTAGAGTTGGTACTGGAGGATTCTTAGTGGTTGAACAGTGTTTAGTGCCCAACACCTAGAGCCAAAAGGTCAGCAGCTGTGACCTGCCTGTGGCTCACAACACTGAGTATTGCTAGAACCAGATTAAAATGCAATTAAAAATGATTTTAACACAATAAAAAAATAATGTTGTATATGGTCTTCTGAGGCAACATGTCACCCACATAGATTCTTATATACAAGTTTCTAATTGTCCTTTTCTGTAAATTCTGAAGTAAGGTAGAAGTTAGGGTTAATAAGCAAGCATAAATTATTTTCACATATACTTTTCAAATATAGGAAAATACTGTGATACAATTTTGAATGAAATTTCACTGTTTAAAATTTACAAAAATAACTAATGTAGGTTAATATGATGAATGTTGATGTACAACTTTATTGGGTAATTTAATTCTGAGACATGACTATATTAATAAATAATAATATAAAATTATTTCTAAAATGTCCGGGGCTTCCATTTCAGCTATTATAAAAAGGTTGGACTAGCTAACCTCTAAGCTATTTTCCAATTACTGTAATACAACATGTTGGAAGTGGTTGTTTTATTTTAAAATGAGAGTTTTACCTCTGTTGTATTATTTAATATTTTCTTTTAAAAATGTCTTTTAAGGAGAAATAAAAGAATAACTGAGAACAAGTTGAATGCTCAGGATGGAGTTAGAATAAAAGGGCATATAAACAGATTAAGGAGTTTATGAAAGTATCTTATCAGGTTAATGCCATCTAGACAGATTTAATTTATCCATGAGTCTCAGCTGTCAATGACACATGATTTAACAGAGGAATCAAAAATGACTTCTATCAAATAACTAGAAGATAATTTCGTCCATGACCACTCATTACTGCTTTTTCATATATAGTGTGTTTACTGTTCAAGATTTGCACAGATAATCACAGTCAGCTTACCTGGACGCAAGAGCCCAGCCCCACTCAAAGTCAAGTCAGTGCTACCCATTAGCCAACTCTACCATCTGGAAATAGGTCAATTTCAAATCATGATGGGAAATAATCCTCCCCTCTTACCTCCTTCTACTCCTCTCAATTTTGTTGGAAAGGGCATTTGAAAAGGGGAGACTCAGTCACCCTTAACATTTTTATTCAGAAACTTAGGCTCCAAGAGTTCTTCCCCCAAATGATTCTTGGCATGAGCTTATGTGTCAATGAAAAAGTTATCCAAATTTCTTGGCCTGGCATTCAAGGTCCTCCACAAGGTAATTGCATCCTTCTTTCAAGCCTTATCTTCATGTATCCTATATCCCAGCCAATCTGAACTATTTGAATATCTTCCCACCTAATGCTGCCTTTTTGCAAACTCTGTGCATTGCCATTTCCTTTGCCTGGGATGCCTTTTCTTCCTTCCCCACCCATCTCTACAGTCAATATAAATAAGAGTTGTCGTTCTCATAAAATACTAAAAACTCATTTTGATAGTACTTATGGATGAGTGTTTCTCTCACATTTCATCTGTCAGGTAAGTAGTACAATTTTATCATCATTCTCATTTTATGGGTAAAGATACTGAAGTCTAGGAAAGGAAAATCATTCACCCAGAGTGGTCCAAAGAATATAAGAGCCAAGATTTGAACCCATATCCGCTGATTTTCGATGTTCTTTCCAATACATCATGCTGCCTCTTTAATAAATTAAAATTATTTCATTATTTTCAAAATGAGTTTATACAAAATCAGTGGATAAGAATTGTCCTTGATGCTGTACTGATTTCTAAATCATACCTCATAAATGATACGTACAATGGATAAAGTCCCCTGAGTCTGGAGTCAAGAAGGCCTGAGTCCAAATTCAGTCATTAGTTGTGTGATCCTGCACAGGTTACTTATCCCTGTTTGCCTCAATTTTCTCATATGTAAAATGGCCTGGAGAAAGAAATGGCAAATCACTCAGGTCTCTCGGGAAAATACCAAATGAGTCACCAAGAGTTGGGCAACTAAGCAACAATAACATAGTATGAAGGACAAAGGGGTGAAATCAATTCATGGTCGTCAGTTCTTCAGAATCTTTCTGGGACACCTAGAGAATCTCTCCTGGGCTAGCTAGGGCAGGCCATACCCATCTGCCAAGTGGATTGATTTTAAGGATAAGAGAGTCTCTATCTTCCTCTCCCACTCCAGAAAATTTCTTCCATCATCACGTTGCTGCCTCAAATCCCTTTAAACCAGAAAGTCTTCCATGCCAGGATAAGAGATGGAGAATTAAAAAAGAAATTCTGAGAAATAGCGCTTCGTTGTGTTATTCACATCATCCAGTAATAGGAGCCTTTACGTGTGTATAGTTTATCATTTATAAAACACATAAATCCCTTACAAAACTCAGTACTGAGGCAGGGATTATCTTTAGGGGAAGCCTAAGGGTTGGGATGGTTAAGTGATTTATCAATATGGCACTATTAGTACAGAGAGGAGAGCTGAAGGCCACTGGATGGATGGAAAGACCCTGGAGGCTTAGAATCTTCAAATTATAGTCATTGACTTATGGGCCAAGTCATTTCACCTCTCTGGGCCTTAGGATTGGGACTAGATGATGGCTTGCCCATTTTGCCCATGGTCAGCCTTTTCTTAGTAGATAAAAACCAAAACAGAAAGATCCAGAGGCCAGTACCAAAGGAAATTCTTGCCACTGTTTTTGTCCTGATGAACACTTTCAAGATGTCCTTCTGAAAATCTGCAAACGAATTTAGCATAGCACTTCTATCTCTGACTCTTAGCAAGAAGACCTCTGCCCCTCTGGAATAACAACTCTGCTCTCACTAACGTAAGGAAATGTTTAAAGTTGAAAGTCTCATCAACTTCACTTAAAAAGAGTTTGGTAGAACTGGAGGAGACAGTTCTTTTGCATTGGAAAAGAACTGGATTGGATTGGCGCTCGAGGAAGCGGTGAATGAAAGCCAAGCAGGAATATAAAGTTCCCACGAGTGTCAATGTTAAGAAAAGAAGGCATAATGTATTCATAGTCAAAAGCAAATTCAAAACCTGTCATCCATAGGATCCCTCGGTGTAGAGAGCTGTTTTTTTTTTTCTAATTAATAGAAGTTGTCTTTCTCCCTTCCTCTCTAAGGCAATCAGGTCTGTGAGAAAGATCAATACTCAGTGCACTGGGGCACACATTTCTCCATAAGGTTTTCATGTATTCTGGAAGGAGAGACATCTGGACAGACCAGGACTATCGGAAGGTTCTCAAGTTTTAAGCTTCAGTCACTTGGGTAAGCTCTGAAGCTCTAGCTACTAAATATTCTTTCTTCTTCTTCCTATTTTGTTGACAAGGAGTTTAATCAAAACTCTGAATTCCCTTGGACTTCTCCAATCTAACAGTTTTTGAAGCTTGAGGACACATTTGGCAAGATAGGTAGACACTCAAATCTCTTAGCATTGATGCTTCAGCCCATATTTGGAGCATGTTTTTAATGATTCAAGCTCATTTGCACTTGGCAAAAAAAAAGATATTTTCTGTTTCCAGAAAAAAAGAACTTCAAATAGTTTTTAGAAGAGGATCATAGGCTAAGGACATCAAATGACTCATCTAGTTATCTTTTTTTCAAGAGCCAAGTATAAGGAAATCAAGCATGTGGATTAAATTTCCTTTGAAATGCATCTGAATATAAATGAAAAGCTTTAAAAATAGTCCAGAATTTTATAAACACCAAACATCTCAAGGCCCAAGCCCCTTGTTAGTATAAAAATCATACATTATCCAACTAGAAAACTTAATCACCTAAAAATTTACTGCACTTTTATGTTTTGATGGATCCATGATCTCGCTGATATGGATGACTTCCTCTGTAAGAGGAGACATAATGCATCCATACCTTCTCATCCTGTGTCCTTGTGTAAATCCTCTCTGAGTGATCTACCCAAGGAGTTAGAAGCCTTCATCTGGTTCTTTTAGCTCTTTGTGGATGCCTTTCCCATCACTCAGAATGTTTGTCTCTCATCTTTTGTCCTCAATAGCAGGGCAATCCACTTCCATTTTCATTCATAAAGGAATTGATTATGTAATTTATGAGAGCTCTTGTGCATCGTCATTAAGGGAAAAGTTTCTTTCATTGGCCTAAATATATAGAACTCTGATAGACTAAAAGTGTAAGTAACATTTCTACTTACTTCTACAGAGATCACCGAAGAACTTCAATGCCTCAGTAATTTTATGATCTTTAGGATATGGACACTCCCTCCTATCTAATCACCATCTAATCATTCAATATTATCCATCTTATCACCATCTAATACCAGTCTGTATCTTTGATCTTGAAATAAAGATGGACTGCTCTCCAGGAGAGCTAGGAATTGCTTCCTGGGTGAGCCTGCTCATATTGTTATAAGGCACTTTTTAAAAGAGACTCACAAAGTGAATGAGCTAAGTGAGATGAAGAGAAATGAAAGTTCTCAAGCATTTACCTTTTCCTAAAATCCCAGAATGTAAGAATGGGAAGGGATCCAAGTACGATATTCTTTCAGAATATGAATATGAAGAGGTGACGACATTTGCTCAAGATCCCTTAACAAGCAGCTAGGAGTAAAATATTGACTCTCAGGAACTTTTCATTATGGCACATTATCCCCTTTTCCAGAGTAACCAAATAACTTTAATCATTAAATTACAGAAAGTTAGACCTAGGAGGGATATTGGAGATCATCTAATCCAAATTCCTAATTTTACAGTTGGGCAAATTGAGATGAGGAAATGTGACTTTCCCAAAGACACTAGCTCTTTAGTAGCATTTCCCAGTAATATCTTTTTATGATTCTTGCAATACTTTGGAAAAGTTTCATATCGTAAAATGACTGATATGTCTGCCCTTTCTCCACACAAGAACTAGCCAATGACTTGCTGAAAAATGGAGGGAGCATTATGTCAGAGGAGTGACAACTCTAGAAGGATCTCCCATTCCAGAAAGACTGTGGGTTCTAAGATTAAAGAGGTCTGTAAAGCGGTGAATTATTTTCATGGTCATGGCAACCCATGAAAAAGAAAAATACATAATGGGTCTCCATCTTTTGTAGTCCCTTCTCACTTCTACTGAGATGATGGGAAAATAGACAGAAGATACAAAGAACCAGTTTTAGACCATCAATACACGTGAATGTAACTGATGGTGATATAAAAGTGACACTCTTATCTAACAGCCCTTGAGGTGAGTGATACTGATTGAACCTTATCCATCTTGGCATTTTCACAGCGTACGAAACCAGAAGATAAAAGTAAATTGCGGCTAATTCGACGGATGTTCACAGGTGCTCTTGGAGGGGAAACCCGGGTCCTCCTTACCTCTTGTCTGAACTATTGCAATGGAGGCCTGATTGGTCTCCCTGTGTAGGATGTTTCTTTACTTCCGCCTAGTGTAAACACAATTGCTGGCAATTTTCCTCAAGTAACCATTCCATTGTAAACATCTCCAGTATCCAATATAAGCTCCTTTGTATAGCATTTTTAAGTCCTTCATGACCTGACCCTTGCTACCTTTCCATTCTTTTTATTCCTTGTGCACTCTGCGGCTGACCCACGCTAGCCTTCGTGTTCTTCCTCATGCCAGTCGTTCCCTTCCTTGCCTAGAATCCTCAGCACCTTTTCTAGGCTTAGCCTGCATGAAGCCCGTATCCACTTCCTCCCTCCCTGTGTAATAGGGTTACAGCATCCATGGGCCCCACTCATCGTGTGGACATGAAATAGGCAACGGAAATGCTCTGGAGACATGTGTGGACATTGTGTGGCTGGTTAGCTACTCCTGGGAGCGCATGAAGCAATGTGAATGAAGCTCGTTAGCCTCTTCCTCGGCCCCTGGGCCACTTTTAGCCTGTGTGATTTGGGGGATCCTGGGGATTCCTTGGCTCATACACAGTGCTACAGGAGAAGGTGACGTGAAAGACGACGTGAAAGGGTCCGAGGCCTTGGTCTCTGCCTGTGCTCCTTTCCGTTCCAGAGGGAGGGGATGGAGCTTCTGTTTTCATGAGCTTGGAAGGCCCCATAGGACATTTTAATCTCCTGGAGTCCAAGTCTGCCACAGGAACGTCACAAGGAGCAAATGACAATGTTTCAGAATGTTCTCTGGGGTCTCAACAAGGGGAGCTGTGGGGGTTTGCTCTGGTTCTCTCTCACAGAGTCAGCCTAAGAATGCATCTTGGGGTACCCAGAGGACTCTGGTGGGATCTATATTATTTGCTACTGTCTAAATCCCTCATGGATCTCTCACTACTAAGTGCCAGTTATGAGTACCCCACTTCTTTTTGATGGCAACATCAATCAATTTTTACAAAGAAATATTTACTTCAAAAGCGTAGCAAAAACAAAGTACAAATGCTTCTGCCACCTTGTTCTTCAGACACACTCTTTCTTCCCCTGCGTTGTTCTCTGGGGACAGTAGCTCCCTCTTAACAGTTCCTATGTAACACTGATCCCACCAAATTCACCCTCCCATGAAGTTGAAAAGCTGAGTCTTTGTCTAAGTTTTCAGCGGCCTGGGGTCCTGACAGTTCCCAAGGTCACTCAGTGCTCCCTGAGGAATTGATACTGCATCGTCTGTAAACCTAGACTTTGGAGTTCTGGGGTGCTGAGGATCCTCCCGGATCCTCCAGACTCATGAGGTCCCAGGCCCCCCCCTCCCTTTACCTAGAACAGAAAAGAACAAACGTAACAGTCAAGAATCTCTCAGGGGAGAGGGCCCCCACAAGCGAGAGCTTTCTTTCTCTTTTCTCTGAAAGGTGGGAGGCATCTGCTGTGGCTACTATTTCTGGACACCAGCGGGGCCATCTTTTTGGTCTTCCAACTTGGGACTGCTACTCCCCTGAGCCCTGGGACCTCACAGAAGGGTTTCACTCCAGGATCATCCACCCTGCTTGGTGCATTTTGAAACAATCTGTGTTTATGTGGATTATAGCGATTGCTATTTCCCGATTAGAAGTTAAAATGTCTTCATGTCATTGGGAAAACCCTTTCAAGCTCACACACTCCCTGAAATGTCTCAAGGACTTACCTCCTCTCGGTTTCAGCTTCCTCAAACACAGAACGAGAGCAGCAGACTGGGGGGGGGTCTCTAAAGCCCCTTCAAGATCTAAAGTAAAAATTCTTACACACGGTTTCCTTGTTTTTTAGAAGTGGGGGCAACTGGCCTAGAAAAGCTAGCTGACCTGAGGGCTTGTCAGGGGACAAATGAGACTCCCATCCAATCTCCGGACTCGATCACTGAGCTTCTCCATGAGTCACTGTGGCTTTCATCCACCCCTGCTATGTGCTGTTTAAATGCTCTAAAGCAATAGCCAGCCTTTCAGCCAGATAGGTCAGCCTGGGAGTTGAGACCCTGCCTCCCACATCCAAAAGAATGAGCTAAGGAGAACAAGCACGAAGCCGCCTCAACTTGTCCTCTCAATAACAAGCAACCGGTCTGCAGCCCTTGGACCAATGAATGCCGGGCTGTCGCAGGATCTAGAGATGCTGCTAGTTGGGCTAGGAGCCAGCCCGGGTTCTAGGCGAGTTCTGGGATCTTCTCCCAGGCCAGCCTTAGCCGAGACATCCACCTTCTCCAGCCAAAAGGCTCGCCCTCCGCCTGACCCGTCTCTGTGGGCTCTTTCTGGGGCGCTCTTCTGGCTCACCCTCCTCCCCCACTTCCCTTGTCTTGTCTTCCAGTGGCTACGCAAAGGGTGAATATTATGGGATATTCCTGCGCCTTAAAGAAATGATGAACACAAAAATTCAGAGAAGGAGAAGCACGTGATTTATCACAGCCTGAAATACGCAGAACCAGGGAAACAATCCCCCATGCCTGAAATCGTGTAACTGGAAAGAACAAAAAGGGGAAACGGTAATTCTAATAACAAACTTAGCCCTGAAGACTCAGAGATTAAGAAAATGAACCTCCCCCCCTTCCTCGCAGAAATGGGAAGACTGTAGGGCACTCATTATCAGAGTTGGCTGATACTTGTTTTCTTCTTCATTTGTTATAAGGGAGGGCTTTCTGAGGAAAGAAGGAAGGAGGAATATATCTGAAGAAGAGAGTGATTTTAAAAATACCAATAACAAGCCAGTTTTGAAAAACTCTAACTATATATATATATATATATTGCAAGACTAGCCCCCATATGTGTAGTGAGACCCATATCCATATGGCAAGGAGAGATCTGTTGTTGTGTGGCAGAACAGACATCTCCAGCCATTCTGCCCTGTTCTACCCCTTCTCCAAAGGAGATTTTCATTTTCCTAACTAAAAGGGAAGCAGGAAGTTGGGGCCAGAGGTCACTCTGCTCTACTCAGAAAGTGGGGGTACCAGATTAGGAGTCTGTCTGTCCACTCCCTTAAATGCTATTATCCCAGGGAACTGGATGATCGGGTCCCATCTCATTTCTAATTGCTTTGTCATTTGGGGGAAAAAGTGGGCCCCAGGCTTTTTAATCCAAAACCTGACCCATTTCCCACTTAATGCCAGTTTCACAATAAATACACATAGCAAATAACAAAGAAACCCATTTATCCAAGTCACAGCAAAACAGAAAAACACATATTTAGGAGAATGTATACTGGACAATATAGAACGAAGGATCTCTCCCATTGGGAATTTGAAAACTCAGCTCAACCAAGAGAGATGTTCTCGATCTTCCGCGAAGTCTCTAGGAAGGCAAGATGGGGCGAGGGACATGGCAGAGACTGCTGGCTCCTCTCCTTTCTTCCCAGAGGCTCTTCCTTCGGCAGCTTGAACTGGCGTGCTCTCTTCCACAGGAAGGAAAGAGTCCCATAGCAATGGGCTTTGGGACAGGAGTCACACAACTGTAAAATACTGTGATCAGATGGTGCGTTTCCAGCACCTCATCTCCTCCCCCCCCCCCAGGCTCGGAGGGAAGCACTGGATCCCAAGAGTAAGTACATGAGCTTGAGGGAGCAGAGCTTAACCACATGCTCACCAGGCCAAACATGAACCGGGACCCACAGATCCATTGTTTAATGACATCACAGAGCAATTGATCCCAATCGCATCCTGAGCTTTGCCTTTTCTGCCCTAGCCCTCCCTTCCTCCTTCCCCTCCCTCTTTTTTCTCCCTTTGCAGGACTCAGAAATGATTGATTCCGAAATGCAGCATTTGCAGGGTCCCTCTGCTCCTCATCGATTGAGATCTCTATCACGTGTCTATGCCCTATTTCCAAATCGCCGAATTACAATATGAGTATTTCTTCCATTTCCTCCATCCACATCTGATGGCCACTGCCCTCTCTTCCGTTCTCATTTTCCTCGGGTTAGTTCTTCATAGCTATTGCTTTTTTTGATCAAATTACCAGCACGCTGATAATAACCCTTACCCAGCACTTTTCATCTTCAAAGTGATTTAGAGGCATTAAAGTCCATCTGTCTGTTCGGTGATTTTCAACTCTGAATAAAAACAAGTTTTCGGCATGAGCTTCAAAAGCGGCTCTGGGCTCATTCCCTTCCTGGGGGGTTGTGTCAGCATACTCTAGACATATTATGTTCCAAACTAAGAATCCTAAAATTTGGAAGGTTCTTCAAAAATGTGGGAGTACAGATGGGATTTCCCTCAAGCTATCTCTGCAGACCCAGGATAATGTCATCATTGGGGCTGCTGGGAGGAGGGGGCTTCATCTGACCGTGAGCTGAGAATTACTGAGGATTTCTAACATCTTCCAGAGAAATCTTCCTCTGGTAGGAGTTCCCAGGGGATCTTGAAGATTATACAAGTAAAATCAATTCTGGTACTCTGACCAACCTGGAGAGTCTTTAGATTCAGCCCCTGTTTCTATTATTGAGGGGCCTGATTTGCAATCCAGGGCAGGAAATTGATTTTTTCAATCTGTGCGACTCGTGAAAATTAGCTATTAATGTGCCGAGAGATTGCAATCTCTGCTGGTGAAGGGAACACTCAGAACAGGGAACTAGAAGTCCTCAAAGCATCTGTCAAATCAATTTAATAAATTGAATAATGGTAATAATAACAATAATTCAATCTAAGGCTTATAAAGCACTTTCCTCATAACGACTCTCTGATGACGCTGAAGGTTGTTCAAGATAGTGGAGAGATAAGCACAAGGATTGAACCAGAGGATGTTAAGGAATATGTTTGATCTTTGGCCCAGCCAAGTTGGCTCTGTATCCCAAAGACATTAAAGAAAAGGGAAAAGACCCACGTGTGCACAAATTGTTTGTGGTGAGAAGGAATTGGAAACAGTGGATGCCCACGGGGAATGACTGAACAAGTCATGTCTACGCAGGTAAAGAGATGTCACTGTTCTGTAAGAAATGGGGAACAGGCTGATTTCAGAGAGGCCTGGAGAGACTTACATGAACTGATGCTGAGGGAAGCAAGAAGAACCAGGAGATCATTTTATGTAGTAATAGCAACATTCTTCAGGGATCAGTTCTGATAGACTTGGTTCTTTCTCAGCAAAACAAAAATCCAAGAAAATTCCAAAGGCTCATGGTATCCATAGATCCACATCCACATCCATATCCAAAGAAGGAATTATGGAATCTGACCACAGATGAAAATGTATCATTTTCACTTTTTGATTCTTTGGGTTTTTTTCTTTCTTCTAGTTTTTCCCTTTTCTTCTGATTTTTCTTTCACAACATGATTAATATGGAAATGTGTTTAATATATTTGTGCATATATATATAACCTATAGCACATTACTTGCCATCTTAGGAAAAGGGGAAGGTCAAAAAAAAGAGAAAAAATGGAAATCAAAATCTTGTAAAACTAAATGTTGAAAAGTATATATGTAATTGGAAAAAATAAATGTTAAATGGAAAAATAAACAACAAAAACAACAACAAGTTTGGGTAGGTGGGAAAGGACCAAATTTCAGGGGACCCTGAATGCTAGATCTAAATGTTTAGCTATTACCCCAAAGGCAATACGAAACCATTTTAAACTTTGAAGCAATGAAGAAATCTTGAAAAGCAAATTACAAATTCCTTGTCAAATTCTCAGCCAGACACCTTTTTCTTATTCATTTGCTTGTACACACATGCTGTTGAACAAAGCTGGAGAAAATCACAAAACCGTACTGACTAGATGCACTATAAAATTGTGCTGTATTGCTCATTTGGGCCCTTACCACTCTCAGGTAAGCTCTCTGTACCTCCCTGATTAGCCATTATTCTGCTCACCACAGTGGCTCTTCCAGACATTCATCTCTTCTAGTTTATAGGCGTCAGAACCACTTTACCACTTCTAAGCCACAGAGAGTTCCAACCCTTCTGTACCCTCTGAGAATACGTCCAACTTTTGATTATTTCCCCCTTAGCCCAGCCCATTATTCATCTATATGATGGGGTCAACATGTTAGGATTAAATGAAAACCCTGCGTCAAAACCTCCCCAATGTCTGGTTTGTAAAGGGTGTCCCCAAAGTCTTAGTGTCATTTTAAGTTTAATAAATTTAGTAAAGTACAAACTGAACTAAGATTTTGGGGACTCCTACATTTTTCTAAGCTTGTCTTTACTCATGCTCATGAGGGAGAGGACCTGCTTTGACCTTTTATTTTTCCATGTTTAAGGAAGATGCTGTTAGTCTCTATTCACCCAGAAGAGAAGAGCCCAGCACTGTGATAACAGCTGAAGAGAACCTGGTTAATCCCAACAAAGGGAAGGCGCTTCACAGTTTGCAAAATTCTCCGGTGCTGGGAGACAGGGTCTGGAGGAATTATTATTCCCATTTCATAAGAGGCTGAGCAACGTGAAGTGACCTTCCTGCTGTCACACGCGGCTGCTTAAAGCTGTGCATCTCCACGGAGAACCATGAGGGTGCTCCCGGCAGCAGCTGCCCACCCACGATGGCTTACACAGCTCTGGTGGGTGGGCGCAAACACGCTCACATCTTGAGAAAACTAACTGCCGAATGTCAGAGAAAGTGTAGCACTCCAACTCCTACCGATGGAAACTGAAGCCCTCAAGTCTAACTGGAGATTGGATTTCTTCCCTCACCAATGCTAACCGAATAAAAATCCCAGCATTAAAAGGCACTTCAGAACCCATCAAGGACAACACAGCCCTTCTGTTCAATAACAAACCCCAAGCTAACTCCTCCAGGGCTTGTCTGGTGACTTCCTGAGACATCCCATTTCTCTTTTGTATAGCACCAATTATTAGGAAATTTTTATGATAGGAAACCTAAGTCTGTCTCTTGGTAACTTCCACTTATCACGCTTAGCCTTCTGGGAGCAAGCAGAAAAAATCAAATCCATCCTCCACTTGGCAGCTTTTCCAATGTCTAAGGTAGATCTCGTGCCTTCTCCCCGTCCCTGGCCCATGTCCCACCCCAGGCTTCCAGTCTCTGGGCTAAACAATCCAAATCCTTTCAAATGAGCCCAGAATAAATTAGAGTCCACATGGGTTTGGAAAACCGGCTGCCTGAGGAGACACATTTGGCTTCGAAGCCCACCTCCTGATACTTATCTAGCTGTGTGAACTTCAGTAAGTCTCAAGTTCTCAGGTCCAGTTTTTTCATTTGTAAAATGAGTTTAGACTAAGTAGCCTTTAAGGTCCTTCTAATTCTAAATCTATAATTAAATGATCCTCCCCAACTTGGATGCCCTTTCTGTGCCTTCTGGCTTATTTCCTCAGATAGAACTTGTGACAAAGAAAATCAAATAAGTAAATATACCCAAAACACACACGGACTGTCTGACCATGTCTAATAGCCTGTTTTCATAGTCCCTGATGTCAGAGAGGAGCCATGTTACATTACCTGCCCCTCGGGATCCTCACTTCCCCCCCATCACTTAGGAATCAGCTTCCTTTTGAGGATTTGTTCATCACCATTATGGGAGCCAGTGCAGATAATTGTTCTCTCGGTTCTGCTTATTTTGCCCACATCTCCCCAAGGACTTTTGAGATCCTTATATAACTCTGCCTCTGGGCTATTCTTTGAAGGGCTCCCACTACCTTGAGTCCCGGAACTGTTCTCTGAGGGCTCACTTCTAAAACTGGCATTTACAAGCCCCTGAAGCCGGGCTTCCCATGTAGAGTCAGCCATGTCAGGGTTCCGCAATACCGGCCCCTAAAAGGCAAGAGAATCAGGCTTCCCATCTGGTGTTTTAAGGACTCGGCGTCATTGCTCTGTATATACCAAAAAGTTGGTAAAAGTTCTCTCAAAGAGAATCAGAATGACGTCCCGATGTCAGAGTCAAATCACATTGTGTCCGCCCACCTGGGTCCTGTCAGACCCACATGAGCTCGGGCCGCTCTGCCAGAGACAACAGGCACAAACAGTCCGAGGGACGATTGGGCTGGATTCCGAGTTTGCACATTCCTGTTATTGTACCTACTTTAACTCTGGTTTGCTCATAGAACATAAAACCTTCTCTGAGGAGGGCACGCCACACTGGGCGGTCCTGTGCCAGTGTCTCCCATGTCATACAATCAATCCCCAGCTTTTTAAGAGAGACCTTCAGTGTCCTTGAGTGAGCACTGGCCCAGGTAGATGATCTTCATCTAGTTGTAGGGTCAACCTATTAAGGAAAATCTTGCTAGCAAGGGTTAAGAGAAAGACCTTCCTGTGATTGTCATAGGACAACCTATTCCCTTCACCTTTATAGAAGTGGACAACAGAAGCATCCTTGTACTCCTGGGGTGTAACTCTTCTTGCCATATAATTTAAAAAATTTCAAGCAGCTTTTGTATGAGCAATGGACCTTCCCACCATTAAATCTCAGCTGGATCAGCACCCGTGCTTTGCCACACAAAAGAAGCCTAATGGCACTCAAAAATCTCTTCTTCAGAGGGAACTTCAGCTAGGGAGTGACTGATTTCAACCTCAGGTAAATGATCAATGGTTTCAGCATTGATTGATGATAGTCCATGGAAAACATTATGGAAGTATTCAGCCTATTTCTCTAGGATCTTGTCTTTATCACTAATCAATGTGGCTCCAACAAGATGGATGAGAAGCACAATGGGTCTTTGGCCCATACATAGCCTTCAGGGTATTATAAAAGCATTTTGGACTTACTTTCAGCATAAAGTTGAATTTCCTCTGCCTTCTTACTGAGTCAATAATCCTTATATTTCACTTGTACTTTACTTTTGGTGGAATTAGAGATGGCCAAATTATCCTGATGGTACTCCCTGCGGAATTCTCGTTTTTCACTTAGTAGCTTCTGAATTTCCCCATCACTTTTGCCAAGCCAGTCTTCGTGTTTGCAAGCTTTCTGACCCAGATAAGCAAATGCAGTGCCATACACCAAATCTCAGCAAGCTTTCCACTCCTTTTCTGCTCCACTGTGGCCAGCCTTGTTTTGGCTCAACTTTCCCTTCAGGTTAGCAACAAACTGTTTTTGTGCAAAGCTCTCTAATCTGACTATTAGAGTGCTGGATCAATAATAGGGATAAGTCTATGGCTTGATGATTGTAGCTGATTCAAAAGAATATTTGACAGGTCACATTCATAGCCCTGGGATATCAACACTAGTTTAGGTTCAGAAATTGCAATTATAAAAAAGAAGGGTTTTGGAAAACAGAATTAATTCTCCTGTTTTTTATAGCCATGTTGCTCATGGGAGAACAGCTATTCCTATTTGGATTTTTTCAGGTAAGAAGAATGAAAGTCAGAGAGAGAAAGGGCTTGGCCAAAGTCACATAATGAGTAATTAATGGGAAGAGACAGGAATCAAACTCACATCTTCTAGCGTTCCTACTGTCTCATGAAAGACAAAGCTTTCCTCTTTCCTCTCACCTTCCTTCTCCAAATCTCTAAGTGTAGAAAATCAGCAAGGTCTGATGGCCAACTAGA
Organism: Sminthopsis crassicaudata; assembly: GCF_048593235.1. Lineage (NCBI taxonomy): Eukaryota > Metazoa > Chordata > Mammalia > Dasyuromorphia > Dasyuridae > Sminthopsis > Sminthopsis crassicaudata. Next base: position 6,123,905 of record NC_133622.1, on the reverse strand, counting down.
CAATTTTGTATCGATGCATCTGGTCTGGTGAGGATCAGCTGTCATCTACACTGCTATCCATAGAAAGGAAAGGAAATTCCTTTAAGAAGGAAATTTCAGATTCTTTTGTGGAATAAGAGCTAAAGGGGGAGGAGAGGAAGATGACTCCCTATTGTTCATGAGCCAGATGACTTGTAATGAATAGGAAACATAATCAAGTACACTTTTCAGCCTCAGGTTCAGAGCTCTGATTTTGGTCGAGGGATTGCCTGCTGACAAAACGCTTCAGTTGTTATGCTTTGACAAGTACAACCCAGGGATTTAATTTTACATTGACATGCTTTGATGAGTCCAATGCTGTACTATCCGTGCATGGAGGAGGGTCCTTGTAGGGCTTAAAAATAAAAAAAGAGATCTGATTGATTCAGAGGGATGAGGAGATCAGGAAGACCTAAGGAAAATCAAAAGTCCTAGTGAGGGAAGGGAACCGTTTAAAATCTAAACGTTTGTTTATTTCAGCAGTCAGGTTCGCTGCACACAGAATTTTATATTCACTCCATCCCTAATTTTTTTTATGACAATAGACTTGTAGATTATACATGAGTAGAAGAGCACTCCTCCCCAAAGTTCTGTAAAGATTACCCCCATGATTTTCTGGTTTATGTTCTATGTTCATCAGAGTTCCTAAGGATTCCGGAGGATGTGTACCAACAGAACAAAACGCATTTCGAGCAGTAGTTTGGTGTAATGGATAGAGCCTTGGACCTGGAGCCAGAAGATTTCAAGTCCCTTTTCTGATGGTTATTGGCATCTGACTCACTCAGCCTTCCCTCATCTGTAAAATGGGGGAAACAGCACTTGTACAACACATGACACAGAGTTGTAAGAAGTGTTTTCTGAACCTTAGACAGCTAGGGAAATGGGATTTGAAATGCAGATTTTTACCTGAATAAACCAGACCAGAACAATATCACACAACTTTGGCTGAAGAATGCTAAACAGTGTTTGTAACCCTAGGAAGTCAGCTTAGTGAGAAATGCCTACAGCCTGAGACATGTCTCAGGGAGCCCTTTGTAAGTCAGCAATCCTTCACAGCCCCAAGTAGCTGGAAAAGCAGAAGCCTTGGGTTCAAATTCTGTCTCTGGTGTTTAGCACATGACCTGGGTCAAATCACTTAACTTCTCAATTTCTTTAAATTAATTAATTGATTAAAAATAAAGATTGATAGTCTTTTAGGTTCCTTCCAGCTCTCAATATAAGATCCTCTGATCCAAGGCCAATAATTCTCTTGAAATATAAGCCCAGGCTTTCCAGGTGTTCCAGTATCTCCTTCTGTAATTCAGGGATCAAGAAGAAATCTTCTTACTACATTGCCCTCAGGGGCAGTAAATTTACCTCAATTTAGTCATTACTAAATTGTCATTTGTATGATTAAAAAGTCCATACCGGCAAGATTCTAGCCAAAGGCCTCCTTATCAGGTGAATCCTTCACCTAGAAAATGGTGACTTCAGAAAGGGCTGAGGAATACCCAATGTAGTGTTTGCTACTGGAGAAATCCCAGGAGCAGAACAGGACTAAACACATTTATTTGTCAACCTGACTTAGACCTTTGACACTGTCAGTCCTGAGGGCTGGTGGAAGTGTATGGCAACATGGCAATATTTGGCTGCCAAAAGAAGTTCATTAGTATTGTACGTCGGTTCTGTGATGGCTCTAGCGCTGTATATCAGTTCCATGATGGCTCTAGATGGCTCTAGCCCTGTACGTCAGTTCCATGATGGCTCTAGCGCTGTATGTCGGTTCCGTGATGGCTCTAGTGCTGTATGTCTGTTCTGTGATGGCTCTAGCTCTGTGTATCAGTTCTATGATGGCTTTAGTACTTGTACATCAGTTCCATGATGGCTCTAGATGGCTCTAGCCCTGTACGTCGGTTCTGTAATGGCTCTAGCGCTGTATGTCGGTTCTGTGATGGCTCTAGCGCTGTATATCAATTCCATGATGGCTTTAGTACATGTACATCAGTTCCATGATGGCTCTAGATGGCTCTAGCACTGTACATCGGTTCCATGATGGCTCTAGCGCTGTATGTCGGTTCTGTGATGGCTCTAGCGCTGTATGTCGGTTCTGTGATGGCTCTAGCGCTGTATGTTGGTTCCGTGATGGCTCTAGTGCTGTATGTCGGTTCTGTGATGGCTCTAGCACTGTACATCGGTTCCGTGATGGCTCTAGCGCTGTATGTTGGTTCCGTGATGGCTCTAGTGCTGTATGTCGGTTCTGTGATGGCTCTAGCGCTGTATGTCGGTTCCGTGATGGCTCTAGCGCTGTATATCAATTCCATGATGGCTTTAGTACATGTACATCAGTTCCATGATGGCTCTAGATGGCTCTAGCACTGCACATCGGTTCCGTGATGGCTCTAGCGCTGTATGTTGGTTCCGTGATGGCTCTAGTGCTGTATGTCGGTTCTGTGATGGCTCTAGCGCTGTATGTCGGTTCCGTGATGGCTCTAGCGCTGTATATCAATTCCATGATGGCTTTAGTACATGTACATCAGTTCCATGATGGCTATAGATGGCTCTAGAGCTGTACGTCGGTTCCGTGATGGCTCTAGCGCTGTATGTTGGTTCCGTGATGGCTCTAGCGCTGTATGTCGGTTCCGTGATGGCTCTAGCGCTGTATGTTGGTTTCATGGTGGTTCTAGTGCCGTACGTCAGTTCTGTGATGGCTCTAGTGCTGTACATCGGTTCCATGACAGCATGCTTGCATAGGTTCTGGATTACGGTCACTGCTGTCAAACTTTCCCTGTCACCACTGAAATGAAGCAGGACTATGTGTTTGCTCCCGTGCCTTTTCAGCATTGTGTCAGATGCCTGGATAAAAGGGCATCAAGTCAGCTACAACTATTGCGGATAAATTAGTAGGAAAAGTCTACAAGCCAAGGTGAAAGGGGAGGGCAAGTTAGTGCAGGACTTGTTTGCAGCTTATTGCACACTCAGAGCAGCCTCTGAGGCTGAGATGCAGCAAAATGTGGATCGATTCCCTTCTGCTTGTGCTAATGTTGGCCTGACAATTAGCAACAAGAAAACAGAGCCTCTCCATCGGCCCGTACCCCACTATTCACACATGGAACCGTTAGTTACAGCAAATGGAGAGATTTAGAATGTCATGGATAAATTCACTTACCTTGGCTGTGTACTTTCATTGATGTCCACATAGATGATGAAGTTTATACACTCATCACCAGAACTTGCTCTGTGTTTGGAAGGCTCTAAAAGGTGCTTCAGAACCTGGAAGATTTGGGATTCAAGAACTTTCTCTGACACATTCTGGCCACAGGAAGGTCATTTAACTGCCCCTTGCACCGCAAAAAAAGACAAACTTATAGATGAGATGATGATTTGCATACTAGGTATCTAACTGACCAAGTGAAAGAAATTTCTTCCCCCCAAAGTATCTCTTCTGAGAATCACGGTTCTGGGTCTCTGCTCCCTCTTGAGAATGAGATGACTTAATTGTGTAGACTCCTAAGTGTCTTCCTGTTCTGACATTCTTAATGTCCCTTCCAGCTGTGGGATTCTCTCTTTGAAGTTCTGAAGTCATTTCTAAGCTCTAACATTTTGTGGCTCTACATAGAGGACTATTGTCTTGACCAAAATGGGATATCGCAGCCAAAGGAAAAATAATGGGTGAGGGTTTAGGAAACTACAGTTATATCACCACTTTCTCCATTATGGTTTCAATAGATCACAAGTCCTCATAGGAAATTAAATGGGAATCTGGGGGAGTTTGTGAAAGCTGCAGATGACACATGAAAAAATTTAGGCCCTAAGAAATGTGGAGCACACATGTAAAATATCACCATACTTTATCTTTTCGTAACCATGATGATCCAGACGTCTTCTCTGGTATAAAAGGAGGGTCAAACATTTATGCAGATTTTCCAGATGGCAGGGGATGCTGCTCCCCTAACCCCCACGGCGGGGAAGAGATAACCATGATAGGCACAGCAAGCCCACTTCCACCCATCCCTCCGTCCCGCAGGAAGGGCTTCCACAGCCTCACTGGTGGAATGGCAAGGAGGGAAGGGGGGCTTGCAACTGCGCCATGAGGGTGCCCACAGACATCCAAACACTGAAGCTGAACCACACATGGGTCCTGCCACTAGGCCCCAGCATGGGGGACTGTGAAGGACACAGGCTGCCACAGGTCACCAGCCGCAGTCTTTCCTAGCCTGGGCCTCCAACCACAAGGCCGGCCACAGCCACAGCCACTAACAACTCCCATTTGCCCCTGAATGTCTTTTGATCCTATCACACTAAATGAATCCCAGATCTAATGGAGAGAACATAAAGGGGCTAACAGCAGCCAGGATGTAGCCTCTGGCAAGTCTGAATTGATGAGGGATCCCCAGACAGTCTGCCACAGGAGCCTCATTATTCTGGCAGGTCCTGTTTACCAACTAAATGAGCCTCTCTGGGGTCCCTTTCAGCTTTACCCAGAGCAGCAATTGCACTAACTACGGGCTACTAGGATGGGCAGTGGGAGGGCATGACAGGGGGGCTTCTGAGCCCTACGGAGCTGTCCATCAAAGCCTGGTGCTGGGGGGGGGGAGGTGACCAGCCTTCTCTGACCCAGCTGCCCCGAATATATAGACTCTGGTTTCACAACTGCCAAGATCACCCTCTGCCTCCCAATCCTAGGATGGTCAGCTCAAGCCTTTCTCTCTAAATGGGCCCCGCTTCAGGCCAGAATTCACTCTGAAACTTGTCCTCTCATCATTTCTGTGACATGATTTTAAAAGCCATTAATGAACATCTGCAAAAGAAGCAGGGGATCACGGGGGATGGCCTGGAGAGCAGATCTCAGAGGCTCTCAAAGGCATTATACAGTTAAGCACACGGAGCCCCCGAGAAGCCAAGTCACTGGCCCCAGATTGCACAAGATTGTGAACCGAGGTTGTTTGAATCAGAAGAGTGATCTTCTGCACTGTGGTACACTAGGGGCTGCTGGGAAAGCCCGGTTCCTCCTTTGAAGTTTAAAGCACTGAGCTCAGAGTTAGGACTACAGCCTCAGCTGATTATTAGCCGGGTGACCGTGGGCACTTAAGCCTCTGTTTTCTCATCTGTAAAATGGGGGTAATAATAGCATCTACTTTGCAGGGCTTTGTGAGGTTCAAATGGGAAAATATGGTGCTTTCTAAATGCTAGCTCCCTTCTCCTGTGGGCATAATTTACGCAGATTTTAAGTACTCTTTCAAAAACACTTATCCAAGCCTTCAACAGTCATTCTTGAGAACAAGACAAAGAAATATGGGCTAGAGCTAGTGAGCCAGGGGAATTCAGATGCTCCAAAATGGAGTCATGATGGTTTGCAGGGCTTGAGAGGGCCCTGACTCCCTTAGGGCTAGTGTGGACCCTGGAGTTCTCTGGTACAGGTAACACCCTCCTGTAGTGTTACCTGAGACAATCTGCAGGTGAGCTCGAGGCTACAGCCACCAGCTGATTTACTAATGCTCATAATCAGTGCCTCATATTTAGGGTCCTCTCCCATACAAGGTCCTCCTTGTCAATGGGGAGTCCCTTAGGAACTTTGCTGGCTTTATAGCATCTTAATGAAGCTTTGCCCCTTGATCTGGAGATAGGTTTGAGGCTGTGAATTCATTCCAGGCAAGTCCCCAACCTCATCAATTAAAATTATCGATTATAGATTGATTATGCATAGTCCCCTACATGTCTTTCCCCCATTAGACTCCTTGAAAATAGGAACTTTCTTTCACCTTACTTTCTATCTCTAGGGCGTGGCACAATGCCTGCATATAGGGGGTGTTCAATAAATACTTCCTGATTTTATTTGACTTGGTCAGTGTAAATTAAGAGCATTCTCCCCATTAAGAGATGCAGCTTTCCTTCTGAACCTCCCCCCAAAAAATTCATGCTCCCAGGCCAGAGATATTTCTGGGAGATAGGTAAAATTGTAATCAGAAACCCCCCTCTCAGGGCCTGGAAAGACGAGCACCCAGCCTTATAGCACCCCTTGGGCCTGCTTTCCTCTCCCCTCCTTTCAGATGGTATAAACTCTTCTGTTCTCTCAGAAATATCTATGTTGTCAAAGCCTGTATTTACACCGTTTGTATGGGAACAAACATATTTTACATGCGGGAGACAGTCCACAGGAATATTGTCACAGATATTGCTCACTTATTTTTGCAATAAGTTGCTTTTTGATTTTTAGAAATGCTTTGGATTTTTTTTTTACCTTAGTTTTGAGGTCTTGTGGTATTTTGCCTCAAGGGAAGTCCTTTTTTGTTTCTAAATGACAACGCTTATGGAGGATTTTCAATGTGAATAGCCCTAGGCGAAAACTTTCAGTGCTAAGTGATTCCATAGCCTAAGGCTTTGGATTCTAAGAGACGAATTGTTTTCGGTAACAAAGTTTTTTGGTTTGTTAAAAAAAACATTTTTCTGAACTTAAGTTTTTAACCTAGAATGGTTTTGATTTTTTTTAATTGATCATGATCCCAAATGACATTTGTGTATTAATAGAAAACCTATTTCTCATTTCTCAGTATCTTTAGAAAGTCTGCTGATTTTTTTTTTTGCTGAATAGTAAATAGTTAAAAAAAAAACCTGAAATTTTACTATTTACTAAATAGATAAGAATGATTTATAATTAGCATATTATTTCTTAATATTTGATATAATATGTATTTGTATGGGAAGGGGAAGAGCAAGAAGAGGGGAGAGAATCTATAGTACAAAATAAAATAAACTAGGCCTAGAATCAGGGGGTCTAAAGTGAAGACACAGCTCTGGTACTTACTTAATGTGTCACTCCATTTCTCAGATTCCTTGGTAAAAAAAAAGGATGCTTCAAAATGAGCACCTTGAATGCCAATCATAGGTCCTCATGTGGGATAATGTTTATGGTATTGGACATTTGCATCTTTTATGCCTTTTCTATCATGTGCCTCCATAAGCATATGAACACAATTACATTTATTACAATTAAAATTATTTAATAAGTACTCACTATCTAATGTTAGGAATACAGAGAAAGGCAAAAAGTGATCCTTTAATGGGGGAGACATTGGCATCCAGTATTCACTTAGAATCTAAAGGGCTGTTCACATTACGAATATTCTAAAGATAAAGTCTGCACATACTCTAGACCAGAATTCCAGGAAGGGAAATAAGTTCTGGCGTGTTTCTTAGAGACCTGGGTCTGCTGAGTAGTTCCCAAGGCAGGAAGGCACCTTATTTTCAATGAATTTTGTTGATACTGCAGTCACAGGAGAGCATATCATTCAATGTAATCTCACTAATTTAGAAAAAGAAGGGGAAAGACCAATCTTTATTACTGGCATTCAAATTATAGAATTTTTTATTCCTTTGGAAAGCAAGTCTTTGTCTCTCAGGTACAGCATATATATATATATATAGACATATATATTATATATACATATATATGTATATATAGACATATATATTATATAGACATATATAATATATAGACATATATATTATATATACATATAATATATATATATATATATATTTCAATTAAAATTGGCTAACAGTCTTGCCTGGTATATGAGTTCCAGGGGAGCTTGCTTCAATGAATAGGTAATTAGCCCTAAACTGCTCTATTCCAAATATAGCTCATTACTATTTCCCTAATCTGGCTTGTATTAAAACTGGAATGTTGTGTACAATTATTGAACTGATAAATGTATTTTCTTAGTTTATATATATATTTTTTTCCATTTCAAAAGAACAATGAGCCTAGTGGTTCTGTTTGCCATGGTGGGAAACAACTTCAGTCAGGAAGGATCTCTGAAAACAAATGAAGGTGTATGATGGGGTCTCTAACCATTCCTTCATCCAGACCTTCTGTCTCTCAATTATCTAGAGGTCTGGCCAAGAGTGAAATGGCCAGTAAAAGCAGGAACTGGTGCAGGTGCAGGTACTGCCTTGAAATGCATAACGTTTGACTGTGTTTATCAATCAGTGAATTCAGTTGAACATTGCCGTTAGCTCTGATGATGATAAGCAGCCAGATCTTATTCCCCATCAGGCCATCTGTGAGACCAAAAGGCCTAGTGGTTTATTTTCATACCACTTGCTGCCCTGGTCAACCCATGCAAGAAAGAGTTATCAGTCACTATTTCAGTTGCTCAGCATCAAATCTGTTTTGCTTGAAATATATTCCCTTTCCTACATAATTTTCTTGCTGTCTTTACAAAAGTTCTTTCCTTCGAGCCCATACATTGGAAGTTTAGTCAAATTGCTCTACATTTACTAGGATCCATCCCACAAAAATGCACCAAAAACAGGTCCCCCAGCAAGTTTCTATTAGCATGTCCTTTCCCTGAAGAATCACACAAAGTAAAAAAGCACATTTATAAAGCAACACTTCAGCAAACTGCAACGTGCATCTGTACACATTGAACTCTCATGATTCTGTTGAAAATTTCTTCTATGTGAAATGTTTTAAAAGAAGAAGACAAATGTTTGGCTCTTTTAAGAGGAAATGTTGTACTGGGATTGTGAAAATTATCAGCACCCTATTTCAGCAAGGGAAGCTTTTTATGGAAATTAAGCATTGATAAAGAAGCAATGGAAGTTAGTTGAACTGAGTGAGTTAAAAGCTGGTTGCCAAGGAAACCTTTTTGGTATTATTATTATTCAAAGGTGGCTCTGGAAGGATTTGATGCGGCCCCAAGTAGTTCAGGTTTTTCTTCTGTGCTTTTTCACTAGCACTGGAACAACTGAGGAAACTTTGGCAAGCTGGATGGGACACAGAGCTGAGGGAGAGCACCTTTAGCGCTAGGGATACAGAGAAAAGCAAAAGGTGATCCTTTAATGGGGGACACATTTGCATCCAGTATTCACTTAGAATAGTGGGGAGAGCACCAGCTTTGGAGTGAGAGGATGTGGTTTGGGGGGGAAATCTCACAGTTTGGGAGCCTCCGTCTCCTGCAAAATATCCAAACCCACCTCCCAGGAGTCCATTAAACCAAGGATAAAAGGCTCTCGGCCCCCTTTGGAAGCACGAAGGCTGCTTTAAGACCCAAGTCTAGGGGCAGCGAGGGGGCGCAGCGGATAGAGCACCAGCCCTGAAGTCAGGAGGACCCAAGTTCAAATCTGGTGTCAGACACTTCCTAGCTGTGTGACCCTGGGCAAGTCACTTAACCCCAGCCTCAAGAAAAAAAAAAAAAAAAAAAAAAAGACCCAAGTCTAACTAGGAGCCAGACAAACCCCACATTCTCCATGAAGGTGGCTGGAGGGCGAGGGTGCTGGTGATGCTGTGTACCCCGTGATGCCGTGAACCAAAGCGCCCATCAACATCCGTGGGACTTTTTTGGCAAAGATGCTGGGGCTATTTTCCATTTCCTTTTCCAGTGGATTAAGGAGGTTAAAAAGAGTTTAAATGGCAAAGAACTGGAGGCGGAGGGGATGCCCATCAGTGGGGGAATGGCTGAATAAGTGATGATCTGTCAAGGTAATGGAAGATTATTATTCTCTAAAAAGCGGTGAGCGGTATGATTTCAGACAGGCCTGGAGAGACTTAGATGAACTGATGCTGAGGGAAGTGAGCAGAACCAGGAGAATGTTTTACCCAGAAACAGCAGCCTTGTGTGGTAGCTTAATTCTTCTCCGCAAAGCAATGATGATTCAAGACAATTCCAAGGACTTGGGATGGAAAATGCTGTCCACATCCAGAGAAAGAACTAAGGAGTCTCAATGTAGATCAAAGCAGACTATTTTCATTTTTTTAACTTTGTTTTTTGTTTTCTCGTGGTTTTTCCCTTTTGTTCTGATTCTTCTTTCACCACATGACTAATATGGAAATGTGTTTAAGATGATTGTACAAGTATAGCTTATATTGGATTGCTGCTTGTCTTGAGGAGTGGAGAAGGAAAGGAAGGAGGGAGAAAAATTTGGAACTCAAAATGTTACAAAATGGACGATGAAAACTATCTTTACATATAATTGGAAAAATAAAATGAAATACTGTTATGTGCAGAAAAATTAAAGATGAATGAAGTTATACTCTGAGGGGGAAGAAACCAGATTTAACTATAAAAAGGAAAACTAAAGGTCATATTTCATCTCATACACACAGTGATTGAGAGTGACACTTGTTATAAACAAGGAGCCAGAAGTGTGAATCCCTGATCATGTCTGTAGGAAAGGAAGCAGCTGTAGCAGCAAGCAGACCGGCAAGCAGGAAGGCTGAAAGCCTGGGGGGAATCTTGGTGCTAGTAGTTACTAACTAGGACAGCATGAGGGAATCTTTGAAACTCTCGAGGACTCAGTTTACCAATCTGAAAACAGAGGTAGCAGATGAGGACTGTGCTTTGCCTTTCCTGTGTTGTGGATGCCTGGAGCAGTCGGGTAACGTATACTATCCCTTTCTCAGGAAAATGGTTTTTTTTGGCGGGGTAGAGTGGAGGCAATTGGGGGTAAGTGACTTGCCCAGGGTCATACAGAGGAAAATGTTTTTAAACATGCAAATTAATATTCATAGGACTACAAAGAAAATTGATCTTATTGAAATACCAAAAAAGTTTTTTTTTTTAATTTGCACTACAGTTCATAGACCCCCTGAAATCTATCCACGTCCTCTTTGGGCATCCGCTGTTCTCAGGTTAGCATCCTCTGGTCTGGCTGTTGGATCAGTGAAGCCCCAGAACCTATTTTCTCATGATATAAATCCCCTTCTAGCTCTGAATATTACTTAAGTTAATGATTTAACTTAACATTTTTGAAAATTATCAATTGCAAGGGCAGATGGCCCTGGGCCCACTTTTTTTTTCTTTTTTGCCAAGTTTTACTTTATTCAAAAATAAGATGATCTTGAGTCTTTTGGGATCTCATTTTAAATTTGGCCTCAAACACTTGATACTTTGTGAACCTAGGCAAGTCACTTAACCCTGATCACCTCACAAAAAAATAAAAATGAAACAAAAGAAAAAAGAAAATTATAATTTGCTTCAAGCAAGACACGTGCCCCAGAAGCATTCTACTTTTATCTGAGTTAAAAAACAGACGGAAGCTGGAAAACTGTGAGTTCAACGGGTCCCATTTCTGGCACATACTATGGGACACTGAGCATACCACTTAATGAGCACCTTATAAAAGGGGATGATAATAGCACCTCCCTTCCAGAGTCATTGGGTGATCCTATGAAATAATATTTGTCAGGAGCTCAGCACGGTGCTTGGCACACAGTAGGCGCTATATAAAAATGCTACCTGTTATCACCAGTACCATGATTCTCGCGTTGTCATTATTATTGCTTAACCTCTGAACCCTCAAGGCAACCAAGAGCATGAACTGCTAAAAAGAGACCAGCCTTGTTTGCTAGAAGGAGTTTCTTCTCCAGAAGTGCCCTATGCCCAGGAAATCAGTCTCCCTTCCTTTCCTGGGTTATTCAGCATTTCACCATTTTCTTTCCTCAGCATCTACTTATTCATTTCCTTTTCTGCTCCTTTTTCTTCTCTGAGAGGTTCTCCTCTTTTTGCGATTGCCTGATTTTTCCCAGTTTAATTTTTTTTAGTGGAGGTAGAGGAGAAGGGGAGATTATAGCTATCCATGCAGGGCACTGGACATCAAGGACCCAGCCTCTTTCACCCTTTCTCACATCGCTACTTTGCCAGAACTCCTGGCCCCTCCAAGCTGGACAGGCTTTGAGTGTGGGCTTGTATCTCAGTTATTTGCTTATTATCTGAGAACCCTACGGCTCAGTTCAGAAATCCCCATCCTCAAAACTTAACCACCAGGAGATGAACTAAGTATGCTGGCCACAGCAACCCAGGAAACCCTCCCAAGGAGGAGGGGAGGAAGTTCTGATGTGAGGCAATGCCGTTGCCATAAAGGATCTTTTGAATATGAAGTTGAAAAATACATATCACTATAAAGTGATGGCAAACATGACATTCTGTTTGCCATAAATCCCAAAAGGACACAGCACAGAGGAGAAGAAATTGATTTATTCAGTTCCCATACTGAATAAATTCTAAAATATGTCATGAATAATAATATTTTGTGTGTACTGTTCTTTGGTTTTCAAATGACTTTTACGTCTGGGAGCTCATTTTATCCTCATTAACAACCGGGGAAAGCCTGGAACCATCCTCTGTTTCACAAGATGAAGAAATGATGACAAAGTGACCACATAGTTAGTGACAGAACCAGTACACAGCCCTAGGTGTCTCCTTTCTCTCTGCCCCCTGTTGTTTTTCTTCTTTGTTTTGTGAGTGTCTGTGGCCAGCATAATTGTTTTATTTCCTGTTGGCTAAGATTTGGGAGATGGGGGCTTTCTCAATTTAGGTAGGGGGTCTCTAAATAATAAGCAAATCATTGAAATCCAAGCCACCACCCGAAGGTCTTAAGTTCACTAAACTAGATCTGAAATGAAGAGAAAAATTAGGAAGAACCAATGCTGAGTCCAACAAAGGTCCCCATTCTGTGGAAGGAGATTTTCTTCTCCCTTCCCAAGGTCTTTCTGCCCCGTTTCTGTTTTTAAATACGTTTGTGCACTCCAGCTAGCCAACTCCTCCAGAAAGAAAAGTCATCTCTGCTGGGTTCAGATTTGATTTCCTGCAAAGAGACACATCTCCTTTTCCTTCACAAAACTAAAAATATGGATGGTACACCTACAGAATAGGTGCTCTTTGCCACCTCCACCTACAACCAAGCAAATCACACAGATTTGTTCCCAACAGATGGCTGCAGTACACAAGCAGGAGAGGGTAAAGTTTACCTGCATTGCCTTAGAACAGCATGTCGGTCCAAGGTGGCTTCACACCTACACAGGAAAAAAAAAAAAAAAGAATAAACTTTTAATTAAGACAGGTTTCCACCTTTCAGAACAATCTCTGCTTTCAAAAAAGTTGGGGAAAAAAGTTCAGACTGACTAAAGTCACTCTGTAAAATAAAGTTCTTATTTTTTTAAAAGAAAAAACATCTATTCTCTCCTTATGAATCTCTTTTGCTTTTTTGATCATCTCTCTGTGGCTGTCTCTATCCCTCTCTATTTTCTCCTCTTCCTTTTCTTTCTCATATAAGTAAAATCAATTCTTGGAAAACAAGTTAATCCTTTAGGGAGCACTTTGGTCAACTTTCTAAACTTTACAAAGAATAAATCTGATACAGACTCTTTCTCATCAAAAAGTTATCAGTAACCCAGAGCCTTCAGAAACCTTGGTAATTTCAACTATTTGTTCCTTTGTAGATTTAAGGGTGAGGGAAAGTATGTTATAACAAGTTCCTGTTGACTCAGGTCTTATCTACCTTGGAAGAATGAGTTCTTTTTTAACTTTGAGAGATTTTTCTTATTTTTCCTTTACACAAGGCAGTGTGATAAGCTATCTTATCTTCAACCAAGTTCATTCTAATTACAATTTATTAGAAAAAAAATTTTTTTTCTAGCTTTTCTCTCATCCACTTACTGCCTTGGGCTCAGACTGCAATGGTAGGACTTCCTTTTTGGGACCTCATTTCCCCAGGGAATGAGAATCTTGGATGTAACATTCCTTCTGGTAATGAAGCATGGTCAGGTCCCGATTTCCTTTTCCCACCAGGGTAAGATGATGACCTTAGGAGTCCCAGTCAGACAGAGGAAAACTTGCACCGCATGAGTCTGGGGAGTTCCCCTCCCTGCCCCCAAAATACTGCCCTGGGAGACCTCAGAACCCTGAGGGAAGCAGATTTAAACTTCTAACCCTTTAAACTTTCCCATCCTAGAGAAAGTCCAGTTGGCCACATGCTGAGGCATCTTGTTAAATACCTACCCAGGCATCAGAGCCTCCTTGCAAAAAAAGTCACATTGCCCCGTTCTGCTCCCAGTCCCATAAGGCACCTGGCTCTCTGTTGTCCTTGAACTTGAACTTGTCTACTGCTCTGTTTTCCAGACTGGATTTTATACTAACAGCTCTTGTTGCAGCTGTTGTTAGGAAAGCATTTCCAAAAGAGTCTGAGTAATCATTATCAATAGCACCATCATTATTATTGTTGCCTTTACCACTGGACCTCTTCTCCGGGATATATAAAAAAAGACTGCTGTCATGGGTGGATTATCCAGTCAACGAGTGGGGGAATGATGGGGAGGGGGAGTTGAGTTATCCCCAAATGCAGGAATTGAATTAACGACCGGGTTAGACAATCTGAGATAACCACGCCTCCTCTTCAGTTACTTTCTGGGGCCTTTACCCAGCCCTAAGCACTGATTGCCTCAGCTACACAGGCTGTTGAAGACCTTTGCTTACAAAAGTCCAGCTCTCCCAGCCATGTCCAGGGCTCCTGATCTCTCTCCGGCCACTGGACCCAGAGGCTCTGGAGGGGAAGGGGAGGCCAGTGACCTTGCCCAGCGCCCTCCCTGATGCATCAGCACATCCCCTTCTTAATGCCATGATCTTCTTGTAGAACAAAGGACAAGGAACAGTTCCTGGCTTGGATATAGGAGGGACCTTAGAGATCCATTTCATAGATGAAAAATCTGGACCCTAGATAATTAAGCAATTTGTCCATGGCAACAAAGTCGGTGAGCATCAGCAGGGGATTTGAACCCAGTCCAATATGTATATGTACATATGCCTGCGTTTGTATGTGGATATATACATATTTATATATATGTGTGTATACATATATATATACTTGTACAGATACACATGTTCAAATATACACAAAGTACGATGATATGTGTGTACATAAATTGTACATAGGTGGGGGTTTGTGCATGCTTGAAAGGCAGCAGTTTGCTGCACACAGGCTGCAAGCATTCAGATGTCCCCTAAATTCAGACCCAGACGTCCCACAGCCTGAGACAGAGTTCTGTTTTACTTTTCTTTAGCAGCTACAACCAAACCCGTCACGGAGAAGAGAGAGGAATTTCTCCTTCTACTCAAAAGGAGTATACACTCACACACACACACACACACACACACACACACACACACACACACACACACACACACTTTGTTCAAAGGAGTTTTATTCCTAGAGGACTCATTAAGGCATCATTGTATGTTGATTGTTATAAAAATGATTTTTTCAGGCACTAGGAATGAACCTTTTTTATCTTTCAGAGATAAGCATGTCCTAGTTTCCTGGACTTAAAATCTCTTGAGTTGAAAGGAGACACAGAGCCCAGCAAGTCCTACATAATTTACATAGAGAGCCTCTCTCTGACAAGCCCCACAAATGACTATTTAGTCTTTGCTAGTGGTGAGGGACAACCCATCGCCTTCTGAGTCCATCCATTCCTCCTTGGATGCTCTCCCTGGGAGGACATCTTTCCTTACGACCCAATCTACCTCCCCGCAACTTCAATTCATTTTTACCTCTCTGGGATCAAGCTGAACAAATCTAAGCTTTACTTCAAACTTGCAAGACAAATAACATATTCTCTGTATTCTCTCTACTCTCCTCTAAATCTCCCCATTTCCTTCTAATGATACTCATGATAATAATATATTTAATGATACAGGAACTCAATCCTTCTCCATCTCCTCTGAGGATCTTCAGTTTATCAGTTTATCTTCTTAGAAATGGGATGCTGGGGCAGCTAGGGGGCGCAGTGCATAGAGCACCAGCCCTGGAGTCAGGAGGACCCGAGTTCAAATCTCGTCTCAGACACTTAAGACTTCCTAGCTGTGTGACCCTGGGCAAGTCACTTAACCCCAGTCTGGGGGGGGGGGAAGAAAGAAAGAAAGAAAGGAAGGAAGGAAGGAAGGAAGGAAGGAAGGAAGGAAGGAAGGAAGGAAGGAAGGAAGGAAGGAAGGAAGGAAGGAAGGAAGGAAGGAAGGAAGGAAGGAAGGAAGGAAGGAAGGAAAGGAAGGAAGAAAGAAAGAAAGAAAGAAAGAAAGAAAGAAAGAAAGAAAGAAAGAAAGAAAGAAAGAAAGAAAGAAAGAAAGAAAGAAAGAAAGAAAGAAAGAAAGAAAGAAAGAAAGAAAGAAAGAAAGAAAGAAAGAAAGAAAGAAAGAAAGAAAGAAAGAGAAAGAAAGAAAGAAAGAAAGAGAAAGAAAGAAAGAAAGAAAGAGAAAGAAAGAAAGAAAGAAAGAAAGAAAGGAAGAAAGAAAGAAAGAAAGAAAGAAAGAAAGAAAGAAAGAAAGAAAGAAAGAAAGAAAGAAAGAAAGAAAGAAAGAAAGAAAGAGAAAGAAATGGGATGCCCCAAACTCCATAAAACATCCCAGGCACGGCCTAAAAGTGAAACAGGACTCTTGTCTCCTTCTTAATGTAGCCAAAGTTTTCATTACACTTGTATGGTTGGGGTTGTTTGGGGACCACACCAATGATTCATTGACCTGTAGTCCCAGATCTTTTTTCAGATAAGCTAACACCTAGTCACATCATCTCCCTCTTTATTTAAGACTTTATATTTATCCCTACTACAATGCATTTTACTAGATTCAGCCCAGTGTTTTGGATTTTTTTTAATTTTACAGCATTTGGTGTGCTTGTTCTCCATACCACTTGTGTGTCTTTGTCCAGTTCACTGATAAAAGCATAAAATAGCAAACAGCCAGTCACGAGTCCCCACTTCCAAGTCAGTGCCCGACTATTTACTAATTGCTCCTTGGGGCAGGCCATTCACCAGTTCTCACATGGGACCATCTAACTTGTTTCTCTCC
Source organism: Sminthopsis crassicaudata (assembly GCF_048593235.1). Lineage (NCBI taxonomy): Eukaryota > Metazoa > Chordata > Mammalia > Dasyuromorphia > Dasyuridae > Sminthopsis > Sminthopsis crassicaudata. Next base: position 6,107,289 of record NC_133622.1, on the reverse strand, counting down.
ATGTTATCTGCAGTGATGGTAAAAGAGAATCTCTCAAATGCTTAGCTATAATTTAAGTAAGCTACATCCACAGGATTTCTCCATCCTATCCACCTGTGAGCAACCCTATCCAAAAAAAGGGAAAAGAGTTGGATATTGTTTCCTGATGAACCAATTGGTCAGCAAGCATATATTAAGCATCTACTGTGTACCAAGCACTAGACTAAGCCCTGGAAGTACAAATTAAGAGGGGAAACTGTCCCTCTCTCCAAAGAAGGTATCATCCTACTAGCAGGACATATAGGCTATATATTGAGGGGAAGATTCCAGTAGCTGGGAGGACAGGAAAAAAATCTTTAGAACGTCTTATTTGAACCAAGTCTTAAAAGAAATTCTTATTCTAAAGTGGTACTAAGAAGGAAGTGGGACTAAGCATTTATATAAATCCTACTGTGTCAAGATCTTCACAAATATTACTGGGTCCCCACAGGAACATTGTGAGATAGCTGTGGAAACTGAGGCAGGCAGAAAGTCTGTCCATTTTGGAAGTGTGAAATGCCTTTCCAAGATCAACCATGTAATGTCCCATGGAATCAGTCCCTCTAGGATGTGTTCAGGAGACTCTGTTCCCATCTTCCTTCCTGTTAGAGCTTAGGGGGCTGCCTTCTCCTTTCTAAGGTGACAGTTGCTCCCGACACACTTAATCTGCATGGCTGTTAATGAACAATAGTGAGCTGATATCCTGTTCCTCGCAAGGATGTGTTCATTTTAACAGAAGGTTCTTTGCAGAGGTGACATGGGAACGAATCTCCAATGGGGGCCATTGAAACTTTGAAAGACAGTCCAAAAAGATTAGCTGACAATTTGTGATCTCACCATCTTGTGAGAGTCAAGTCCAAATCCAGCACACCCACCAGGACTTGGCGAGAGACCGAAAGGAGACTCGGTGAGGAGCAGCGAGGTTCTCCTCCAATCTCTTTCTCCTCTCGGGGTCTCCGGATGGTAACTCTGACAAGATCATAGGAAACGGGGCTTGGCAACCTTTCAGAAACGAGCTGCCGAGAGTCCGGGCCCGGCTCGGAAGAAGAAAGCCAATTAACGGCGGATTGAATCGTCTTAAGTGAAGATGACACAGAGAACAGTTGTTTTTGTTTTCTTTCTCCCTCCTTTTCCTAAACATCTGTTTTGCTAAACAGTTGCTAAAAATTGGCCCCCTGAGAGCCCCACCAGACTGCTTGCCCACCGAGTCAAAGTACAAGGTCTTTGTACAGATGTATAATATGGAGAGGGATTAGGAAGCAGGACGGCGTGCCCAAAGATGTGTTTGCTTCAAACAAAGGCACAGTTTGGGGGTCAGACCATGGACCAGACGGTCTCCAAGACCCCTCCCCAAGACAGCATTCAATGGACTCATCAGGATGAGCCCCCCATGTCTCCCCTGGAGATGATGGACCCGCAGGAAGGGGGATAACACCGACTCATCCCAGCTCGGACAAAGACCGCCCAGCCCCGCTCATCCTCACCTAACAGAATGGCAACCCTGGATTTCTTGGTCTTCATTGGAAAAAACATACCTGATGCTGAGCTCTGGCAGCATCTCTGAGCTGGAAAAACTCCAAAAGCCTTTTACTCTTTTTCCCTTCCCTCATTTTCTATGTACATAATTCCCTCTTCCTAGGCTTGTTTCCTTTCCAAAGGCCCAATTATATAGAGAACAAAAATCTTTCTCTGGAGAGAAAGGCTTGTAGGAGTAGGTGAATTCATTCTTTTCGGGGGCCAGGTAGCTCGTTCTCTCAGTGCCCAGGAAGAAAGAACTTATCAAATAGTGCCCCCAAAGAGCTAATTTGCCACAGTCGGCTTTGAGAGAGTACAATTCTCACTGTGAGTCACTAAAGAACAGGTTTGACTTATTCCTTTTCATTAGCACACATCAGAAACAATTCTCAATTAGGAGAACTGTGATGCTGTTGTGACTGCAGAACAACCAGAGCCTTGCTTGAATTGCTCCATTTTAGGTTCAAATGCCCAATTTCTGGGGAATCACAAGCCGTTCTGGTCCCAATTAGACCTGTCCCTCTTCTCTTCAGAACGGGCTAGCTCCTCCTGATCCAATCTCAAATGTCTCTATCTGCGCTGAGACAATCCCCTTTCCTAAGGATGTACTAAATGTCCAGTGGGGAGTCTTAGAATGTTAGAACTGAAAGAACGGAATATTCCTACGACCTTCAATTCCATTTAACCAGCATTCATTAAATGCCTGGGGAGGTGGGGGGGAGCTATTCAAGTTACAAAAGTAGGAGATGGAATATTCGATGGAGGAACACTAAGCAGACCACGGAATGTTAGAACTGGAAAGAACCTTAGAACGTAGAATATTGGAGTTGGAAGGGACCTTATAAAATGGAAGAGTGGTGCTGGTGAAAGCATGGAAAGAATACTAGAATTACGACTTACATGACCTTGGAAAGTTACTCACCATCTAGAACTCAGTTTACTTGCCAATAAAATGGAGTCAAATGATGTAGCACCGTAAGATCCCCTCTGGCCCTTAGGTGTAGGATCCAATGAAGAGGAAAATGTGTCAGAGCAGGAAAGGACCTTAAAACAAACTACACAAACCTTGGAGCTAGAAGGCAGCGATGGGTAGGAGGCCTTAGAATACAAGGCACAGAACACTAGAGCGGCAAGGCTTGAAACCTAGAACCTCAGAGCCAGAAACCTAGAACCTCAGAGCTTAGACATCACCTATCTCAATTTCCAGCTAGTCTGTAGAACAAAGTCAGTAATGAAGATGAACAATGAGGACATCGTTACTGTAAAACCAGAGAGCTTTCTCCATGTCCTCTGAACAAAACACCTTCACCCAAGGTTCTGTGGGTTACTTTGGGCCTGAGGCAAATCACACAAGTTCTTAAAACCAAATCAAATCCACAGAACCCACTGTGAGCTAAGTTCTCTACCTTCAATAAAGTGACGCAGTGACCTTGTTCTAGTTAGAGATTAAACCGATCCCAAAATATTTTTAGCATGTCCCCTCATTTCAGTGAGATCCGAACAAGCCATGAATTATTTCTAATGGGATATCGCACATCCTGCTTGAGCAAGCAATCGCCCACTTCATCCATCATTTCTGTTGCTGTCTCCCGGGAAGTCTCAGAGGTCTCTCAGCTAATCATTCTTTGTATTTGATATTCAAGCTACTTACATTTGACTGATAAAGTAGTTTCTACCCAAACCCTCCTCCAAAAGAAATTGGCATTTAAGAAATAAATGAAGTTTCAGCTGTTTACTCTGGGATAATCTGTTCTTTAGATAAGACCATAATTCTCTGACTATTGAAGATAAAATAGGATTTGAAAGCAACTCTAAGATCATCTGGTCTTATTTTATAGCTGAGGAAACTGAAAAATATGGAATTCCTCTGAATATCTCTGTAAATGGGAAGTGGAATGTTCCAGGGGAAGTAGAAGGGGGACCCAGAATATACAGAGAACACCAGTTTTTATCCCTCCCCTTCTTGAGATTTGTTTGAACTCGAAGGCAAATTATGAAACTAATTACAAGGAAACAGGAAGGGAGATAGAAAGGGGTGCAAGTGTTTATTCCCAGGTTATAAAAAAAGACCAGGAGAAGGTGCTGAACATTTGGGAGGTGCACTGGCTACCCCTTGAGACAGGAAAAAAGTGAATAGAAATCAATCATCCTCAACCAGCTAGAAATAAGGGCTGGGGAAATTCCATTAAGAAGGGTATGTTTACAAGGACTACAGCTGCCTGCCTGAATGCAGGGGTGACAGAAAAAACAGCAAGCTTCCAAGCCTAAGGCCAGACCAAGCACTGGCAGCAGATGATGGGAGAAATAGTCGCCGTTTCAATAAATCCGTATCTACAGGAGACTCTCCATGTTGAGATTTTTCAGCTATTCTTAGAGCCAGCCCACACTCTCCCCAACAAGGATCCTGCTTTGTTTGTTTGCTTATTCATTTTAAAAATGATTTCCTTTGTCCCATGGAACCAAGAGTAATCAAAAATGACCATGGTCAAGGGAATATATGATCGCAATTCACTCCCCCCCTTATTCAATACGCAGCGTCTCCTAATGAATTCAGGGCCTACTATGTACAGGAGATAAAAACTGAAGAGCTGAAATAAGCACCTGCTTAGGTGGGGGATACAGAGGGAGAATGTTTTCTACTGAATTAATTGACCCGCATGATCTTTTTTTAAAAAGACTTTAGTGGTATAGGAGACGGCTGTCAACAAGCCCTGATCTTAAGTCTTACCTCTGACTTTACTGGCTGCGTCGTCCTGGCAAAGTTACTTAGTCTCTCCATGACCCCAGCAATTCTCCAACTGTCCATCTGTTCCACTTTGGTACGTTTCCTTGTAAGAGACCCCTGCACATCTCTTCGAAAAAAGTGCCTCCCTCAGAGAGTTTTGTAAGGGTAATAATATATATGAAATATATATATGGAAAATGGGATATATATGTGGTGATATATATAAAAATATATGATAATGTGTGTGAAATATATGTGATATATGGGATAATATATATGAAATATGTGTGATATGAAATACATGAGAATATATATATGAAATATATGAGAGATGAAATAGGTGATGTGTGTGATATGAAATATATATTATGGAAAATGGGATATATATGTGATAATATATATATATGATAATATGTGTGAAATATATGTGATATATATAAAACATGTGTGATATGAAATACATGATAATATATATGAAATATATGAGAAATGAAATATGTGATGTGTGATATGAAATATATATTATGGAAAATGGGATATATATGTGATGAGATATATATATAAAATATATGATAATATATACAAAATATATATGATATGAAATATGTAATATATGTGATAATATAGTAAATGTATGTGACATGTGTGGTATATAGGAACACATGTGAAATAGGTGTGGTATGTGTGAAACATGTGTGATGTGAAATGCGTGATAATATATATGAAATATGTGATATATGTGATAAATATATATGAAATCTATGGACTATGAGGCAATATCCACGAAACGCTTTGCACACCTTCAAACACTGGATGAGTATGGGGTCCTGCTACAGCTGCTGTTACCAGTGTGCCTGTGTCCTACCTGAAGCACAATCAGAGGAAAGCCCTCCGCCACTTGACCACGGAGACTTAGTCCCTGGAACTAAGATGGGGCCATTCCTTGTTTCTTTCTTCCGTGTCACCGACGTTTTTCTCTCTGAGTCTGGCGTGGCAGCCAGGGGAAGCGCCTGCAGATGATTAAATCTGACAGATGTTCCAGGGAAGACGTGGCAGCCTTCAGTGACTGGCTGGTCACGGAGGTTGAAGGAAAGACCAGAGTCAATGAGATCTCCAAAGCTGCAGGCAGGAGGCAGGAGGAGCCAAGGATGAGCTGTCAAGAAGGAGTTCTCGCCCCGGCTCTGCCAAAAACTGCCTGGGGGTGCAAAAACCCAGAAGACTCACATCACTGGACTTCACATGTATAGCAGGTGTGGTTCTGCTCACCTTCTCAGTGGTCCGGGAGAAGGGAGAATTTGGAACTAAAAAATGTTTAAAAATAATAAACATTTTTTAAAAAAGAAAGAAATATCATGTTGCTTCTCTGGGGCTCTGCTTCCTCATCTATAAGAGGGAAGGGGATGGAGAATTAGGTGATCTTGAAAGCTCCTTCCAATTCTAAAGTTTTTAAACTTTTTTTTTTTAAAGAAATGTGACTTTGCCAATGTCATTGCCCCAGCCAGGTGGAGCTGTCCTGCTGGCCAGAGACAGGAGAGCAGAGATAACATCAGCCCCAGAGATGCTTTCTTGGATCCCTTCATTCTCCTATGGTCTGGGCAGACTTTGGACATCGCTCTCACAATAGACATTTGGCAGTGTAATAAATTCATAAAGATGGAGCCAAATATAATTTACTGTCCCATTTGGATCATGCACGATATAACGTTTCAATCCTCTCTTGACAGACATGTGTTTTAGGCATCCGTGAAAGACTCCTGCCCCCAAAACATCATTGCTTTTTAAAGAAAAGGACAGATTTTAGAGCAATCCATTCAAAAGTAAGGAATTGCACGTGCCAATTTCCCCCTAATTTCCAGGTACCTATTTTCTGTCAGCTGGGGTTTTCTTATAACATTCCCACAACCTCTTCTCTTAGCTTATCCTCGTGTATTGTTTCTGCCTCAAATTACTCTGTTTTTTCTTCTTCCTGCTGAGCTATTTCTTCTCCACTGAAAATACTGTTTGGAGCTATTTCCTACCCTTCCTGCTTCTTTTCTTAAAGACAGACAACTTGCAGTGTGACCTCATGGAAAATAAAAAAGTTGGATTCAGAAAAGCCCGTTTTTAGACAAGCACATTCTCTGTTAGATCCTCAGCTCCATCATTCCTAAAACAAGGCTGAAGATGCAGGACCTGCCTCATTTGATCAATTTAATGCAGGAAAATGTCTTCTCCTGGAAGGCAAAGACTGGCTTCCCTTCTCGGTGGTAAGGGAGAAGAGAGAGTTTGGAACTTTAAAAATTGTGTTGTTGTTTTTTAACTTTGTCCTTAACATGGGTACGTTGCCTGAATTGCCTTGAACTGTGAGGGTCAAATAAGATGAGAGAGGTGAAAGCTGTCAAACGTGTACAGGATCTCCGTTTGATTTGGGAAAACAAAAAAGTGCTGGCCATGTTCTTGTGTCAGTGTCCCAGAGCTCAGATAAAAATGAGGGCTTTCACGTGGACTTGGGATGCCAGAGAAGTGGGTGAGCACTGGAAGGAGCTACTTCCTTCCTGCCCCTTCTTCATTGTGCTAACAACTGAAAAGAGGATCTTAATGACTTAAGAAGATGGACATTAAGCAAGTGTTTCTTAAATGAATGGGTGAGGGGAGAAACCTTAGTAGAGAAATGAAGAAAAAAATCCATGTACAAAGGAAATTGGTCCTCTCAGTTACATGGGAGGTCCGGTCCTCCCTATGGCTTGGTTTTTCCTCTCTCTGAATCCCTACAATCTGCCCCATGGAGCAAGATCTCAAGGTCTTACCTTCATCATCTTGGTGACTTGTCCATGGACAGTATTCCCAGGTCACACAATGCCTAGAAATCTCCATCTTTCTCTGTGGATTGGTACAAGAAACTAGGACAATTTAACCTGAAGAGAGTCTGCAAAGGAGATGAGGGGAAAGAGGGAGGACAGAATTGTTGTATGCGATGGAACAGTCGTGGCCTGTTTGGCCCAGAAGATTGAACCAGACGAGGCAGATCCGAGCTCGATGAAAGAGAAAACAGTTAGAGCCACATAAAAGCAGGAAAAGAGGAAGGTTCCCTCTCCGTGGAGGTCAGGAGGTGGAGGCGGAACGACCGCTTGTGGAGCTTGTCCTGGAGGGACCCGTTTTCAGCAGGGGTTCTCCCTGATGTCTACTAAGGTTTCTAAAGATTCTAAAATTCAGTGAACTGATGAATTCTGAAGTCTACCCCAGAACACATGACTCCCGGAGTTAGAATATAGATGTGTGTGTATAAATATATATATGTGTGTATATATGTGTGTGTGTGTGTGTGTGTATAAATATATGTGTGTATATATATGTATATAAATATATATATGTATGTGTGTAAATATATATATGTATGTGTATAAATATATACATGTGTGTATAAATATATGTACTGTATACATGTATATATAAATATATATAATGTGTACACACACACACACACACACACACACACACACGGAGTCACCAGCAATAGCAAATAAAGGGTCATTCCATCACAAGGGTTCACTTGGTTCAAGCTGCAGCAATTGGTAAACTGCAGCTGCTTGAGTGGACGTGAGAGCTTTTTAAATCGGGCGAGAGAACGGGTCTCTTTGCTCATCCTGCAGTGATTCTGCGGCACTGGAGCCAGTCGTTGGGATGCAGAAAGTGTACTGCTTCTGCAGGGAGACTGTTCAGCCGGCCTCCTAATTCAGCAGCCTGGGACTCGGTGCACAACAACAAGCCTCCAGGAGAAAATGCCCTGTATTGTCATTTTCTAGCAGCTTCCAGGCTTGGGGAAAGCGAGCAGATGGGAAGCAGTTTAGGGTGGAACAGGAAAGCTGCTAGGTTTCATCTGCAGACAAAACTGTTATTTGTGAGCAGGTATTCTCAGAAGGAGAGAACACTTCTATTTGCTCTGCTGTGAGCTTCGCAGTTTCCCTCAGTCCTAGCTCCTTTTGAAAAATGGCTTCAAGAACGTTAAGGTTTTTGCCCATTTAAGTTAGAGGCATTGGTTCGGGCTGTTTCATATTCAGATTTGCTGTTAGTTTCTAGACTATTATTAACCTAGAGTTTCCAGCCCTGCAAATTGGGTTGCAAAATAAGTGGCTGCTGGTTCATCTTTTATTTAAAATATTTCTCTGCCCTATCACTCAAAGTCAAAGCTGAGCTTGTTTATGGGAGGACTTGATTACATAATTACATATTAGGAAACATTTCTAAGTAGAATTGATTAGTGTGCTTTGCCGCAAAGGGGTTCACCAAAAATAACCCCTTTCAACTGGAGGCCGGATCAGAGCGTCACTATGGAGATTGAATCCCATTTTCAGAAGTTTGCCACTGAGACTCCCCTCAATACAAAGAGAAGAAATTATTCCTAATGCAGGAAGGTGCTGCCCCTAAACCCCACAGAAGCAGAATTGTGGCCGCTGAATGCTGGAGATCCTTAAGTCAAGCAGTACCCAACTGAAGCTTTTTAATGGGCTACGGCCGAGATCTACTCCTTCTTACTCGGCCTCCTGGGGTCTTCTGCTGTAAAAGAAAAAAAAAGCAGCTGGGAAGCTGCCCCTTTTCAAGGGAAAAAGTTCTGAAGCAGACAACGAGAGGGGGGGAGTTCAGAAGTCTATTGCAAGAGTCATGAGACATGATGAGGACTTTAAATACAGATGTAGCTGCAGGGGGAGGGGGAGAGACAGTAGGCAAAGATAGCAGACTAGTTGTGGAGAGGGCTTGGCAAGACACAGCAGCTGTCCAAACATGGAGGATGACAGAGGCAAGTGTCAGGAGGGCCTGGGATATCCAACGAGGGGCCCTGAAGGATGGCAGTATCCACAACAGAAACAGACTGCAAAAGGAGCTGGGTTTCTAGTGGAGTCTGGAGAGGATTATCAGAGATGGCTCTTTTGGAGCATGTTGACTTTGAATGTCTCCAGGACATCCAGATGGAGCTGTTCAACAGATGGATGGTCCTGCAGCTCTGGTGATCGAGGCAGAAGCCACCCAAGTTAGGTGTGAAATATGAGGAGGCTTTGAATTTGAAAAGCAGTGAAGGAGAGAGTAAGAGGAACTCAGCTTAAACAATAAATTATTCTATATATTAGATAGATTCAAGAATGAACATGACATTGTGGGGGACAGGAAGTACACCAGCCCAAGTCCATCAAAAGGCTAGAAAGGAGCGGGGAGTAAAACTGGATCGATTTGTACAGATACCGTGACTTCTAAACTGCTCTGTGCTTTTTAAACTCAATCAACAAATATTCATGAAGAGCCAATCAGGGGCACAGCATCATGTCAGGTATTGAGTGGGATTCAAAATAAGGATGACGGGCCCTGTGTCCATGCAGCTTATAATATAATATGAGTAAAAAGATAAATAAGATAGAATAACTGTAGTGTGAAATATAGAATAAAGGGGAAAGAAAGGGACTAAGCATTAATAGAGTATCTACCATGTGCTAGGGACTCTGCAAACCACTTTAACAGATTACCTCATTCGGTCCTCACAGTGACCGTGCAAAGTAGGTGCAGGCGACAGACGCTCACCAGCTGGGGGAGCCTGGGCAAGCCACTTACCCCTGCTTGCCTTAATCCACTGGGGAAGGACCACTCCAGGATCTCTGCCAATCAAGCCCCGGGAGAGCACTGGGGTGCTATGGTCCACCGAGTCACAGAGGGTTGGACACGAGCACAGAGAACAAACAACAACCCTTTCTTTTTCTGTTCTGGTTTGCATTTGGAAATGCCCCTTTTATTTGGTATTTGTTAAGTCTGAAATATTTTTAAGCAGTTGAGAAATAAAAAAGCATGGCACGGGATTTTAGAGGAGCCTTGAATGTCAAATTCGTTTGAGCTTCTCTCAATAGGTAACAGGGGATCGCTGAAACATTTTAAGCAGAGGAGCAAGATTAATCAGACAGCAGAGCTAAGAATGAATTGGAGCCAAGAGAGGCAAGAAGAGCTCATAAATTCTTATTGATTAATTGAATGTCTGATTTTTAGGAAGTTAAAATAATAAGTCAGGTAGCTGGAAATGAAGGGCTCTCCTAGAATACTAGGGATAGAGGGCAGAATGGATGAGAGAGATAAGATTAGACAAAGAAAATAGATTCCAGGATGTATTTTTCCCAATTAAAACACTCCCCTCCCAAGCTACATTTCCCATTCCACACATATGTAAGGGTTTTCCTAATCATTGGTCCATGCATATGCAACCTGACTGGTAGGAGACATGACCCACTTTGCCCTTCTCCCTCCAATGGCCCCCCCAGGTCCTTCCAGGGAGCAGAAGCTCCCATTTTGTTGGCCTGTCTTTCCTTTATTACAGGATTCCGTTCTCCCAAGCAAACAGAATTTCTCCTGCTCTCTCAGGAAGGCTTTGTTCCACTGCTGGACTCTGAATTCTACAGTAGCACCGACTCCACTGATCATAGACGGGACGTTTGGATTTTGAGTTGTCCGAGGAGGAGGGGAATCATTCCTTTCACCCTTTCTTGTATATTTAACTTTGAGATGTTGTTAATATTCAAGATAACATGACTGTAAACATCATCCATCACCTCTAACAGACACAGGTTTTCTTCCTTCAGACTCTGTGCTTCCGAAACCTTGCTGAAGGATGAGTTAGACTTGACGACTCTCTTCAAGTCTAAGATTGTATAATACTGCTTTAATTGCTATTCCAAGCACTGATGGCAGTGAGGCAAGGATTCGGTCATAAAGTTCCTTCTGTGCTCGGTGGTAAGCAATAAATACAAATACACTCCCCGCCCTCAAAGCTCACAGTGTAATAGGAAAGACAACACATAAAAGAAATCTGAAGGAGGGGAAGAGTGAAGGGGGCAATGGGAAGGATGCAGCATTGGGACAAGACGGAGAAGTGCAACCGGATGCTGCTCTGGAAACCCTCTTTAAAAGGAGGTTCTGGGAAGAGCTCTCTTCCTCGCTTTCCTGTCATCGAGGTATCCAGGCAACGGGTCCTGATGAGCTGAGTACCAAGGTGGATGTGATCTTCCAGGATAATGAGGTTCCACGACCAAGCCGTCCAAGGAGTGTTGGAGGGGCTGTGGGAATCTAAGAACACAAGTGCATTATTGGTAAATAAGTTCAATCATTCTGAAAGCAATTTAAAATTATTCAAAGAAAGTAAGTAAAATATCTACCCCCTTTGACTCAGAGATTAGACCTATACCCAGGAAGAAAATGTCCACACACACCAAAATATTTACAGCAGCACTTTTTGTGATAGAAAAGAACTGGAACAAAGTTGTTATCCATTAATTGGACTATGACTAAATGAATTGTGGTGCATGAATATAACTACTAATATGGTGACTACTACCAGAAAAATGAGATCTCTGTGAACGGAGGAAGAGTAAAGGAAGGAGAGCCAAGAAAATAACATACACAATGACTACAAGGTTAATGGAAAGTACCATCACACACACACACACACACACACACACACACACACACAAATTCAAAATTCCAGTGACTACCAAGAAGAGATTTAAGACACAAGATCTACAAGTAAGATGTGTTAAGCGTACTGGCAGATATTTTTGTTGTATTAATTTTGCGGAATATTTATCTTTTTTGTTTTCATCTTTTACAAATATTATTTCTCTATTGTACATACATAACCTACATCAGATTGCTTACTATCGTGGGGCAGGAAGAGGTAAGGGAGGGAGGGAGGGAGAAAAATTTGGAGCTCAAAATCTTACAAAAATGAATTCTGAAAACCATCTTTACATGTAACTGGAAAAATAAAATACTATTGAATTTTTAAAAATTATTTTTCATATATTATAACTCTTTAGGAGGAACTATGGGAGGGATATTGGAGGAAATGTTGGTGATATGAAAAAAGGTTTTAATAAAAATTATTTTCAAAAAGTAAGTTTATGAAATGGAGATTGGTGGTTTTATGTAGAATCCTTTTTGTGTTCAGCTAGGTATAGAAATGCTATTTTTGTGGTATTTAATTTAAGATTTAATTTTTTTAAAGGAGAGAAGAAAATGTTCTAGTTGGGGTGTGTCCCCAAAATTATTGCTATTTTTCTTTTTCTTTTGGCTGAGGCAATTGGGGTCAAGTGACTTGCCCAGGGTCACACAGCTGGGAAGTTATTGCCATTTTTCACAAAGGATCTTTCTTTTTGTTTTAAGGAAACATATAGGTAGTACAATATAAAGAAAGGGAAAAAAACAAAACACTTGACACAAAGACTTAGCTGTGGGTTCAAATTCCAGCAGAGCTTAACTAATCAATTAGATGGCCACGTGATTTCATTTCTATGAGTCTTAGTTTGCTCATCTCTAAAAAAAAAGTTCTGCTAAGTCAGAGAGACTTGCCAGGATGACCAAATGAGATCATGTATCATAAAGAGTTCCATAAAACACTCTGTATGAATTATTATAATTAAACCAGGAGGGTTTTTGGAAAGCAGGCATGCTAAACGGTGTCATGAACGGCGCCCTATCCACAAGTAAACTGAAGCTGACAAATAAAGGGAATTGCCACCACCAACATTAAGTCTAGCTTGTACCTGAATGAGTTGAATGCTGCCCAATGAAGGTATCAACACGTACCTTTTCTTTTTCTTTTTCAAACTCACATTGAAAGTAAAATGCTAATGTCTTTCAAGCACCGGTGCTTCTATCCTTCTTCCTCACACAGATCACATTGAGACAGCTTTTCTGGCAAGATTCCCATCTTCATTCTTTTTCCAGTGTGGGTGGAAGTCCCACAGCCTTTCACTTGAAGCCTCCAAGCTGGTCCTGTGAGGAGCTGGGAGCGGTGGAGAGTTTAGGGGGGTGTTGGAGGCTTGGATTTGGGGAGTGGGGGCCATTTGGGGAGAGGAGAGTTAGGGTCAAAGGGCACTACCCTTCACGGTAAATCTTTCACAAGACTTCTGCTAGCGCTTGTCTCAAAACACACTGGTTGGCTGACAAGAGGGAGCTGAGTCATTCAAGCTTTCTGTTGAAATAGAAGACAAATTCTTCCCAAGTTGTCCATTGCTATTTTTGTATCAGTGATTCTCATTAGATCTACGATAAGATATGAGACACCGAGAGCTCTTCACAACTGGCTCCTACCGAGTTTTCCAAGGTCTCTCGTTACTAACAATTTGGCCTTTCTGCTTCCTACAGAAAACATTCCCTGTCCTACCTCTGCTCACGCCTAGATCACTCTCTCTAGATCCCTCATTGCTCAGCCATCTTCTCCGAGGGCCATGAGAGCCAAAGGGCTGCTGGAGCCGCCTCGAACCGGCCCCTAAGAGCTGACTGCAGACTTTTCAACATGCACGTTTACCTCCTGGAATCTAGTAAATGCTACCAGTCAGCAGCTGGGTTATTTCTCTGTTGCTTGTCTGGATTTAAGAAAGTGACAGAGAAATGATGTCTATCACTCTATCACACTGAAGAGTGCGCAATGCTGACTTTTGCAGGGAGAGCCAGTTGTTTCCGACGCTTTCCCGCAAGAGAAGGTCTCCCTTTTGTACCGGTATTCCACATATCTAGCACAGTACTTGGCATACAGTAGGTGCTTAATAAATGTTTATTTTTGTCTGACCACTGTTTTAGTAATGTAGGGCTTCTTGCTCAGCTCTGCAGACTGAACTAGCTGCTTGAAGAAGCCTCTTCCAACTCTGGAACTAGATTCTCAACTTCTGGGCTTTTTGTCTTTGTTTTTCTAGTGTTAGATATTTGTCTTCTTGATCCCTCTCGCCAATATTAATGATAATGGACATCAAGTTTCCTTACAGTTCTTTGGAAATAATAATCCATCCATCCTCCATTTAGCTTCCGTCAGAACTCAGGGTCTTAGCAAAGCAGGCTCCAACAAGCCATGAGATTGGATAAGAGTGGGGACTTTCTATTATTAAGAGGTTAACCAGCCTCAAGATGGGGATGGGGATGGAGATCCTGGCCTTGCACCCTGACTTAGGCTTGGCCCAGAGGTAAATGACATTGTTTACAATTCTCAGTAGTAATTAAAGGTCTTTGGGGACAGGGTATGATTCATCTGGGGGGCTGAAGAAACTGCCCATGGGCAGCTTCTCTCAGCCTTCTGTCCCTATGCACATATGTCTGGCTGTCCCTTTCTCTCTGTCTCTGGGAATTCCAAATGGCCTGGTGTCAAGTTAGGTCCTCTTGAAACCAGAAGACACAATCTAACTCCACACTGAATACGAGAATGTTTAGGACCTATGTGTTTGGGGTTATTGCTAAAAATCATATTCTTTATTGACAGGAGTCACTTTTATGAATTTGTGTGTTTGTACAGAACCAGAAATTTCCTCAGAAGTCCACGTTGCTGCCTATCCTCATTAAATGCCCATGCACACCACACAAAGCCCCCTTCGATGACTGTTTCTTTCCAAAAATGGTCTATTGATTCATTAGAGTTCGTGACGCCAGGCATCCTATTTAACGGCCAAAAATTACTGAGCTGAAAAAAGAGCTTTGATGAACAGATTTTTGTGGAGGCGCCTAATGGCAGTGTCTTAGTGACACTTTGTTGGCTTGTTAAGTGGAAAGTGCTTCATAAATTCTACAGCATGACGTAAGCTTGACATGATATCATCACCATCATCATCATCATCATTATGTGGAAGGCAAAAGAGAAATTCAACATGGAGGGCCAAATCAGTTCCAATATAGGATCAATTAACTCTCTCCACTAGCTTGTTTAAATTATTCCGTGTAGTGTCTATCCTGGTGAGCTGCAGAAGTCGGCACTAAACAAATTTGTCTCCATTCTTTCTGCTATATTTTTCATAAAAAATGTCCTTAAGGAAATCATACCTGAGATATAAAACCTAACTACATTTGCTAGATCTTTTATTTGGCATCTGATACTGAGGGCTCAGGGATTTACAATAAAAAGGCCCCAGTACTCACCTTCTCTGGTGAAATCTGGTCTTTTGCCATCAAACAAGGATCCTGCTCAACCTTCTGGTTTTTAGATAGAAGTGAAAAAGTAATTAGTGAAAAGAATGATTCCCATTCTGGAATAGCCAAATAAAGCTTTCTTTAATGGGTACAAGAACCCAACACATAGATAATACTTAGGATCTTGAATTGGAAGGATCACCCTCAATCATACATAGATGTATGAAGGTCTGCTCTCTGCTGTCTCCACACTCTCCTTCAGTAACAGCATCAGCTTTCGTAAGTTTAAATATCATCTTTTTGCACTTGACTTCCAGGTTTCTATATCTAGCTCTCTTTTCTTTCTCGAGCTCCAGATTCTCATCACCAACTGCCTTCTGAACAGTTCAGAAGACTGGCTTCTGTTAGACATCTCAAGCCGGATGTGTCCAAAGTAGAACTCATTGTCTTTTCTCCAGAGTCTGTCCCTCTTCTAAAAGTACCATTTCTGTCAAGGGCATCATGGCCCTTCCAGTCACTAATGCAGGCATTCATTCACGCCTGGCCAGACTCTGCCTCCCAATAAGTGCCCCGACCTCCATTCTCTTCTCCCTCCAACCTGTCCTTCATTGTCCTGCCAAAGTGATCTTCTCATGCACGGATCTGGTCGGAATCCTGCGCCATTCAGAACCTTTCAATGGCCCCTCCACCTTACCAAGTAGTACAAGTTCTTTGTGTGACATTCAAAGTCCTTAACAATCGGACACAACAAAGTTTCACTCCATACTCCTCCTCTCCACGTATTGTGATCCAACCAGACTATACGCCTCAGAGATTTGCCTTTCACCACATGTTTGTAGGCATGGTTTCCGAGGGGAGAAAACCTCCCCATCTTCTAAAGTCCGGGGAACCTTCTCTGATGTCCTTAACAGGAATGACTTTGCTCCCCCTTAATTTCATGTAGTGCTTTGCACCTCTCCAGTGCTCTTGGCAGATATTCCTGAGTTTTTCAGTTACCTGTTGAGTTCCATAGCTCCCTACTACAATCCAGCTCCTCAAAGGCACCGACTACATCTCATCTGGATTTGGTTTCTCCTCCAGCTCCCTATATATTGCTCTGCACACAGCAGGAAAATAACAAATAATTTGGTTTATTTGGATGGAGGTAAAGGAAAAGCCTAAATTGGCAGGAAAATTGGGGGGAGGGGAGGAATGGGAAAATTAAGCTTTTACTGTTGACAGTTCTATTTCTAAAACTATTTTTAAAAACAATTTGACTTTCTCAAAATCAAACGTCTCTGTGAAGTAGCTTTTTGTTCTATCATTTTCAAAGAAAAGGAAGTTTTATTTTAAGGCAACTTGAAAATATAGTAAAAATCTCTCCCTAACCATTGTCTAGTAAGCAATTACTAGCTGTCCATTCTGCAGAAAAAGGTATTGGATATTAATGGAGACAAAAAAAAAGTTTACATAAAACATAATCCCTGGAGCTCATGGTAAAGGAATAAGATATAAGATCAGATGCTCATAATCCATAACTTATAGGGGGAAAAAAGATGCAGAAAGGCCACTAGACTGGGTATTGAGACCTGGTTTAAATTCTGGCTCTGATGTTTACAATCCATGTTTCTTGGATAAGACTGCGTTCAGGAGGGGAGTGGTCCCTCATCTGTGCAAGCACAGAGTGGGCTACGTGACTTCCAAGGCTCCAGGCGAACTCTGCAATTGCTGCATTAGAAAGATGGAAAGGTAGTGTCTTAATAAGGAAACTCAATTAATGAGTATTTCTCTGGGGGGAGGACTCATTTGCCCCGTGAAGGGATTATGTGTGTGTGTGTGTGTGTGTGTGTGTGTGTGTGTGTGTGTGTCTGTGTGTGTGTCTGTGTG